>NC_056737.1:1888391676-1888636676 GCF_019279795.1 Protopterus annectens | reverse complement strand
TTTATGTTCTGAGACAGACACGAACCTACTTCTACTGTGCACCATTCCGGAACGTGCCACAGCCTGTATTCTTACATCCTCACATTAACATAAAGTTCTCTGTTTATTCTGCAAGACAGAACAGTTGAGCTTTGCACAAGGCAGAGTTACAGGGAAAAAACTTCTTGTTGAAAGACACCTTTGCAAAACCTGGGATATTGAAGCGACAGCAGACAATATTTTCTTTTTGCTGGTGCATTTTAACCCACTGGAAGTCTTTCTGTGTTTCAACAGAAGCTCAGAGGAATGAAAACTTTTTTTTTCTCAGGTAGGAGTACAGCAGGGAATACATTTGCTGAGTTTATTTGCACCTTAAAGATCATATTTGTCTTATACTTTCCCTAATTAGTCATGTATCAAAGACGGATTCTTAGTGATTTATTCTCAAAAGGCATATATAGACACACACACACACACACACACACACACACACACACACACACACACACACACACACACACACACACACAAACACACAAAAGAACTTGTAGTACAATTGTTGCATGTTTCTGTTACGGATATGCAATCAGAATAATGCACAGGATTGTAACAATTTGCTTTGTTTCTTTGATTAAAGGGGAATTATGTTATTTTCTTTACATTTTTATAAAGATTAATGGATGAATCAGAATGAATGTGGTACTCGTGTAATTGATGAGATTATTATTATTTTATATTGATTGGCTGATTAATGAATTAATTAATTCTTCATTTATATTCCATTAATTACTTGCATGTCCTCCCCGTGGTTGGGTAGCGTTCAAAAGACATGCGTGCGTAAATGGGCATGCCATCGTTGAAGGTTGGGCGTCGAGCTGGCACCTCAGCGTTTCGTAAAAATCTTCTGCCAATCATTAGCGGACCGGAGTTCCACTGTGGCGACCCCTCACCGGGAAAAAGCCGAAAGACAAACAACAGCATATTCCATTAATTACTTTATCCTATTCAGGGTCATAAGGGGAAACCAGAACCCAGTCTGCCAACTGCCCAGTATCAGGCAGAAAACTGTATTTGGGACAGGATGCCAGTACTTTAGAGAACTGCTTCTGTTTAAGTTACATTTTTTTCTATTCTACTTCTGTATTTATGCATTGCAGAGTGAAAACTGAAAGGTTATTTGCAAGAATGCCTGACTATACATTTCTAACCTAGTGAACTACAAAACCCAGTAACTGCAAATGGCATCACAATTTATCATTATAGAAACATGGATGGAAGCGATGTAAAAAGGATGAAGTATACATCACTGCCCGCCAGTTGACTGACCAGAATGTACCAGTTGGATCTTTGCAAGAAGACAGAATGCCAGAACTTCATATTTCACTGAAATGTCTGACCTGGTAGAATAATTCAGAGAGTTAGCAGAGAATTAGGGTTCTGCACTTCTTTTCAATACCATTTGATTTCCTCAATCTCAAGTTGGGTGCATTATCTCATAGTCACTCAATCATTGACCAGTGATGCTGGTTGACTACCGAAAAGAGGGACATAAGTGTAACAGGTCATTGTAGGTTCTTAGATTGAAAATTAGTTGGGGGCATATAGGCCTCAAAAAAGTACATAAAATGAATTTTACCATTTGGAATGATTTAATATGGATTAATGTTTTATAAACATATATCAGCTACACATGTATATAGATTCCGAAGCAATGCTAACTTTTCTGTTGTTTATATCAGCATTTTAAGGGTCTGTCAAGTGGTTTATGCTTTCATATTTCAAAGTCACTCCCTTTGCTCTTCTCCAATTTTCTTTGTGTTTCACTGTTGCAGTCATTACATTTGGGTTATTTGCCTGCAGGTAGCCCTCAGCCGGCCTGATTATCAAAGTCTTGGGTCCTGCGTTGGATGCTGTCTCTTCTTCCATGACGTCAGGTAGTCAGGGTATAAAGCATGCAGCTGATGCCATTACATCAGTCTTTCTTGCCACGTAGTGCCCAAAGCAGAAGCAGTTCGCAAGTTGCGGTCGGCCGACTCCTGAAATTTTCGCTTTCGAGTTTCAGAACCGAAGTCTTCAAAAAAGCTAAGTACCCCATTGGGGATCCCTTTTCTTGCTCTAAACCAATGTCAGTAAAAGTTAACAATTGTATTACTTGTGGAAAGCAAATACCTCATAAAGATTTTCATTCGTACTGCATTCCTTGCTTAGGCCCAGACTACGACGTCCCTCACTGTTGGTTTTGTGCCGTATTCAGTCCTCGAACTATTTGTCATTGATTCATTTTTGCATCAAACTATTTCGGTACTCGGTTTAATTATCCAGAAATGGTTTTGGTAAGCCATCTGACTACCGACATTCTGAAAAAAATGTCAAGATAGAGACAGACCACATAGGTCCAAAGCTGCCGACGATGTTTCCGTTAAGCTAGTCGCCATTCCACATTACTCAGTGAGGTGTTTTCGCAGCCCCTTATACCTGCTACTTCAGATTCGCAGACCTCTACTGAGACCCATTCAGAGTCCGGTATGCAGTGAGATACTTCTTCATCTATGGAACCTGCAGATGTCTCTACCTTGGATGGGTCCAGAGCCGCTGTGCAGGCACCGGCTTCTGAGGATGTATTCAGGCCTACTGACTTGCATTTCAAACTGACACCATCTTCTTCTTCAAGGCCTAAAACTCGACCCACACCTAGAAAACCGATGTCCAAACTGCATGGTCAGGCCAATATGCCTATAAAACAAATGATAAGAATGGCTGAAGACCTTATTACTCTAATTAGGGAAAGCCAGCCTTCTCCCTTTAAGAGACCTAGAACTGACTTTCCTCCTGATTTTTCTGATCAGGATTCTGAAATTTCTGTTTCTTCTGATGACCAGGATTTGCCCTTATCTACCTATGAGGATTCTGATGCAGAGGACTCCATACCCTCTGCTTCCCCTCCAGAAGATTTTTCTTTTGGTGAAACTTTGCACACACTTAGGGAGCATTTCTGCTGGGAAAGCCAGGATTACTCTGACTCCAAAAAGAGGCTTAGAGAATTCTTACTTCTACAGCAACACAGGCCTTTACCTATCCCTCCTGTACTGGACATTGTAGATGATGCCTTCCTGGAATCTAACCTGACCCCAGACACTTTACCTCCGACTCCCAGGAAACCTGACAGGTATTACAGAGTACCTGACTCTCACAAGTTCCTCTTTAAGAATCCTACTGCGGATCCAGAGACCATTTCACAGGGACCCAAAGACATCAAGGCTACTACTGCCAAAAACCCTACCCTCTCTGATAGAGATACCAGGGCCCTGGACAGATGGGGTAAGAAGGTATACACTTCTGCTACTTTAGCCATTAGGGCCTTAAACTGCCAGTTTCATATGTTAAACTATCAGCAGAATATTATTGGACTACTTAAACAGAAAATGATGTTGATTCCTGACTGTGCTGAAAATAAAGAATTACCGGATTTAATGCATTCTGCTGAACAAGTTGGTAAACATACTTTGTAATGTGGTTTTGACTCTTTAGAAGCATCTTGCAGGGCTGCTGTCACTGGGTCTGTTCTTAGAAGGCATGCTTGGCTTAAGAAGCAAAATTTGCCAGATCATGTTAAAGTTAAATTACTGGATGCTCCCTTAAACCAAGACCGCCTATTTGGCAACAAAGCAGAAGAAGTACTTAAAAAGATGGAGGAAAAAGCTAAATCTATGCAAACTGTTAAAATTTCCTGCAAGTACAGCCTCCAAGATTTAGTAGGCAGTGGCCCTCTAAGAATTGGTCCTTTCCTGCCTCTTCCAGGCCTTCTCAGTCCAAACCCAGAACCAGCAGAACACCCAGGCTTTAGTCTTGAGGTACTCACAGGGCTAAGTAGTGGGGGGCTCCCACTTCCAAAGCAGGGAGTGGTAAGACTCCCCCATGGTTAAACTGTCACAATGACTTAACCTTAAACCTTCCAAGCCCTGCTGAACTGACTGTTCCTTTAGGGGGAAAGATCGCCCTGCATGCAAAAAACTGAGAACTCATTACCCAAGACAAATGGGTTTTAAATATAGTTTTGCAAAGATACAGATTCCACTTCCAACCCTTACCAACCCCAAACGGTTGGCCAGACCTACCCCCAAATCAATGGGTAGAGGCTCAACAGCAGGTTCTCTCTCTTCTAAGTATCAGGGCTATTCAACCTGTCCCAGCAGAGAAATGGGGACAAGGTTTTTACTCAAGAATTTTCCTGGTACCCAGAAAAGACAACTCCTGACATCCTATCCTGGGCCTCTCTATTTTAAACACCTTTTTGGTAATCCCAAAATTCAAAATGCTAACTCTTCATCAGCTGCTTCCCATGCTAGGCAAAAATGCCTGGTTTGCAACATTGGACTTAAAAGGAAGCTTACCTGCATATTCCAATAAGGGAATCTTGCAGAAAATACATACACTTCAGAGCAGGCTACATGCACTATCAGTTCTCTGCACTGCCCTTTGGCTTATCTACTGCACCCAGGGTATCACAAAGGGCCTAGCTCCAGTCATTGCATTCTGCAGGCAAAGAAATATTCAAATATACCCATACCTGGATGATTGTCTAATTCAGGCAGAAAGCCAGGACATACTATTAAATCATCTGGCATTTGTAAAGAAACTGCTAACCTCACTGGGGTACACCATAAACTAAACGAAATTTCACCTAGTACCCTGCCAACAAATTGTATTCCTGGGAGCAAGCCTGAACACAACTTCCCAGATGGTCTACCTCACGCCAGAGAAACAAGTTTATTTGACAGCCTACTTCAAACTACTGGCCACAAAGACCCAGCTATCTGCAAGGAAAATACTGCAAGCCCTGGGGTTCATGGCCTCTTGCATCCTACTAATTCCATATGCAAGACTGCATATGAGGAAACTAGAATGGTATCTAAAAAGCCTATGGTGTCAACATTCTCAAGACCTGGAATCAATGATTACTATCATTCCTTGTATAAAGATGGAGCTCCTTTGGTGGGCAGAGGCATGCTACCACAACAAGGGACTGCCTTTCACTCTAGCCCCTGCTGCCCAAACCCTAACAACAGACGAATCAGACTATGCATGGGGGGATCACGTGGCAGGGCAGTGCATTCAGGGCAAATGGAACCCAAGTCATATGCACCTGCATATCAGTCAAAAAGAAATGTTAGCTGTACAGAATTCTCTGACAGCCTTCAAGGACCACATTCTTCCAGGACAATTATTGGTAAAGACAGACAACACCACTGTTATGTGGTACATAAACAAGCAGTAGGGAACCCACTCATACCCTCTCTGCAGACTAGCCATGGCTCTGTGGAGCACAGCCTTGAGCTACCAAGTGCACCTACAAGCTCAATTCCTGCCAGGCAAGCTAAATTCACTGGCAGATGACCTAAGCAGAAATCTCATGGACCCACACGAGTGGAAACTGGAACCAAAGATATTCAACATTTTGAGAAACAAATGGGGGAGCCCAGAGATAGACCTGTTTGCCTCCCCTCAGAACTACCAATTGGACAAATTCTACAGAAGGACTCCTCACAGACAAGCTTGGAAAATGGATGCCCTGTCCCTCACCTGGAAAAGCCTCTCAGTTTATGCCTTTCCTCCTCTGCCTCTCCTCTCAAAAGTTCTGCTAAAGATCAAACAGGACAAACCAAGGACAATACTCATTGCACCAGACTGGCCAAGCCAACACTGGTACCCTCTCTTGTGCAGTACTTCACTGCTGGAACCGTGGCACCTGCCTCAGACCCCTTCCCTGCTGTGCCAGCAGGAGGACCAGATTCTGCACCCCCCAGCTTCAAATGCTGAACCTTGTAGCCTGGCTAATTACCTGAGCTCTCCAATACCATCCCTCAGTAAGCAAGTGATGGATGTCATTCTGGAGGCAAGGAGGCCTAGTACAGGACAATCCTATGCTGAAAAGTGGAAAAGATACTGTTCCTGGAGCCAGACTCAGGGGATGGGCACAAAAGTGCCAGCTTACTGCATATTCTTCAATACTTAACAGAGATGCACCGCAAGGGTCTTTCCTTCTCATCTATTAAAATGCATGCCTCAGCCATTTCAGCACATTATAATAGTAAGCCACCTCTCTTCTCTCACCTCCTGCTGAAGCCATTCCTCAGAAGGGCCAAAAATTTAAGACCACCCAAGAGAGCCCCTACTACAGCCTGGGACCTTAACTTTGTATTGGAAAAGCTCACTCTACGTCCTTTTGAGCCAGCTGCAACTGCAGAGTTGAAATTCCTTTCTTGGCAAACAGTCTTCCTTCTAGCCATCATTTCAGCTAGAAAAGTGTTTGAATTACAGGCCCTAATGGCAGTGGAGGCCTTAATCATCTTCCATGCAGACAGGGTGTCCCTCAGGACCAATCCTTCCTTTATGCCCAAGGTGGTATCCAGTGAGGCCCTTAATCAGTCCATTCATTTGCCAACCTTCTTTTCTAATCCACAGAACAAAGGAGAACGAATACTACACTCTTTGGATGTGCACAGACAATTTAGATTTTATTTGGACAGGACTAAGTCTCTCAGGAAAACTGAACAGTTGCTAGTTGCCTTTTCTGCAGGGGCAGAGGGGAAGGCCATTTCAAACCAAACCATTTCTAAGTGGATAAGCTATTGCATTCATTTCTGCTATAAGCACCATGGAAAACCTACCCCACAGGGGATAAGATCACATTCCACCAGGGCTGCATCTACTTCAACAGCCTTTCTCAGAGATGTCCCTACCAGGGACATCCTAAAAGCTGCTACCTGGAGCTCTGTACATACCTTCACCAAGCATTAGCACATGCCTATTTTTTTCTAAATCCAGAGCTGGTTTTGCCACTGCAGTCTTGCAGGGCTTAATAGCTAGTCCTAATGCTCTCTAACTTCCTCCTCCCTTCCTTAGCTTTGGGCATCTACCCAAATCTAATGACTTCAACAGTGAAACATGAAGAACATAGTACAGTTATGTACACTTACCATAAACGTAGATGTTCGAGTGCATTCACTGTTGCAATCCTGGTTACCCTCCCTCCAGCCCCCCTGACTTATATTGGCTATACCTTTCTTCTTGTTTACTGTATTCAAGCTTTCTGGTATATTTACTTTTTGTTGGAGGTGTAACCTTGTATATAAATGCTTCCCATTATGGGGCCACCTGACATCTGGGGCAAAAAAATCTGATGTAATGGCATTGGCTGCATGCTTTATACCTCTGACTACCTGACGTCATGGAAGATGAGACAGCATCCGATGCAGGACCCGAGACTTTGATAATCAGGCCGGCTGAGGGCTACCTGCAGGCAGATAACCCAAGTATGATGACTGCAACAGTGAATACACTTGAACATCTACATTTATGGTTAGTGTACACAGCTGTGCTTTTTTATTAACAAACTTACTTATGACCCCTTGTATCTATCAATACTACTCTTCTCTACATGCTTCTTTTCCACTGTAATCACTCTCTTCTCTTGCTCCAACACAATCTACAAAGAGACTGCCAGATCAATAACAAACTCAGTAAAATCTCCACACCTCATCAAACTAAATACCTTAACAACAGGCCTATCATTAATGTATCTCAGTTGACATACCTTGGACTCTTGTTTGACCTGTCAACTTCCTCACAGAAATAAAAAAAAAATCAAGGAGAAAAGTCAACTACATTTTATTCTGGGCTATGAAATTCTCATATTTTCTCTCATAGCAGACATAGTCAAATGTGTGTTACTTGCCTAATTGCAAAATGACCTAGACCTTACTGTTGAATCTTGCAAAAAGCAAAAAACAAAGCTACTCAAACCTTACCCAACAAAATGTGCAGATTCATCTCACTTTTACCAAGGTATTAAAACCACTGCTTAACTATTAAAGAAAAAATGGTAACCAGTCAAATAAAGAACTGACCTTCTTCTGGGTTCACAACTTTTTACATTTGTATAGCCCAACACCATCTGTCCATTAGCAGCAAGACTACCCCTAAAACACTACCACCTGAGATGCCAACCTCACTCTAGCCCACTACTGCATACTCCATGACCAGATTTTATTGAGCTAAAACCTCTTTTCTATCCTTGCATTGAAAGTTTGAGAGTCACCCCCCCCCATCTAAAAAAGAAGACTTCATTATCCATCTTCAACTCGCATTTAAAAACCCATCTTATCAAGAAGGTAAAATGTTGCTGCCCTCAGCCTGAATCTATAACTTAACTATCTGTATATGTTCTGTCTACTGACTTCTACATTATTATCGTACTAACTTCAACTTATTTCCATGCAACTCCTGCTGCATTCATCTTCACAGATACAGCATAATGACCTCATGGGCACAGTCTAGTCTCATTTTCCCTACTTTTCTGTCAATATGTACATCATTTGACATCTGATTGTCTCATGTGAAATCAATGTTTGTGACTTGGACTACATGTTTAGTATTGTTATTGAATATAGTTTATTCATTTTGTTTGGATCTATTTTTTGTTTTCCTGGCTGAGACTGAAATTTGTTAATATTGGTCGGTGCTTTTTACTGGCTAGAAAATTCACATAGATATGTAAATAAATAAATAAATAAATATCAGTAGTGGATGCCTCTTACACTAACAAACACCAAAAGAGTAATAGCTGATTTTTCTTAATGTTGTGTCTTTCGGCTTTTCCAGGTTAGGGGTCGCCACAGCAGAACTCCGGTCCACTAATGATTGGTAGTTGATTTTTATGTGCCGAGTTACCAGCCCTGACGCACAACCTTCAAAGAAGGTACGCCCATTCGTGCATGTCTCCACGCAGAAGACGCTCTAGCTGAGAACCGAACTGGACAGCGTCTTACTGTGAGGCGACAACGCTACCGTAGCACCACCACCCTTTTTCTTAATACAAATATCAAAAAGCTTTTACAAATTTAGGATAGCATTTTACAGTTATAAAATATATTTTGTCAGTTTGCCTTATTGGCTTCATTGCATCTCATTCAAGAAATGTAATTAGTGTTAATGATTTTATTGATTTTAAGCAGGGGACAGAATATACAGTGAAGAAATGTCCATGAAAATTCTTCCAAAAAAGTAATTAAATAGTTTTTATTACAAAAGCAAAAGTGTATTTCTTATTCATTTCTGACAAATTTGGAGAATTAATCTGGATCATGTATTTCTAATAAGATTCAGATGGTAATGATTTAGGATTGAAAACAGCTGTGAACATATATGATTACAGTTAAAATCTGTGAACTTCTGACTTTGCTGATGCAGTGTATTGCTGTGCTTTTCAGCAGCAGCACTCATTGGTGTGTACTGGGTTTATTGAACTTGTGGGTATGTGCTTTGAGAGATGGTAAGTAGGCATGTTTGTTAATGCCAAGATGTTTAGATACATAGAATGTTTGAGCATTAAGCGTGAGTGTGTGTGTGTGTGTCTGTGTGTGTGTGTGTGTGTGTGTGTGTGTGTGTGTGTGTATTTGTGTGTGCGAGTGAATGTTTTCAGTTATGGTTAGAGTAAGGGCTAGATAAGGGGTAGTTTTAGTGTTACCCATTTGTCTAAGGAACAGTTTTTGTAAAGTAATGAGTAGGGTGGGGGTTAGGAAAAAGGACAAGTTTAGATTAGAGTTAGCACATACGAGTAAGGTAGTATATGGTCCCTTGTCCATCCTTACTTATGTGTACTAACCCTCCCCTACCCCCAACCCCAACCATACACATTACCATATGAAAATACCTTTCCCAAAGAGTATCATTATTTAAAAAAATGTGTCTGATGTCAGTGTTATGGCTTTTTAATGGACTGACCGGAAAAGAAAATTGTCTGTTGTCCTTGTTCAATCAGTGTAGTGTCAATTGTATTATTGGTTGAGTAAGATGAGTGTCAATGTGCAGATGTTTATGCATGTTGAGATATTTACCTGTGTTCACATACATGCATATATATATATATATATATATATATATATATATATATATATATATATATAGATATATATATATATATATATATATATATATGGATTCACTTTAGAACATTGAAAGCCCATAACACTGAAACCAAAATCTTGAAAATTCAAAACACTGAAAATTCAAAACATTGACTCACATAACACTGAAATGTATAGGAAATCAGCATGTACTATATTCCAGCACAACTACATACAGTAACAAATAAAAAACAAACCATATTACACTTCTTCAACTATAAGCAGGGACACAAGTCCCCCTACACCCCCTGCTAGTTAAATATATCAACTCCAAGATCCCACTACACTAGACTAAGATGTGTTATGTTGTAGTACAGCAAGTAAGAAGGGTATATGACTGAAGTTACCTATGAAAGTCTGGTAAGTATCACAAAGATATATAGTAATGTGTAATGTTTTAACAGTGAAGTAGCATTTTTAAGAGAAGGTTGGACATCATTTTTTTTCAATTTAAACAGGCAGTCATGAAGCACGGAATGGTATGTTTGCTGTTTTGTTCTATGTAGTGCGATCTCGGAGTTGATATATTTAAGTAGCAGGGGCTGAGGGGGTGCAGCCTTCCACTTGCTGGGTGGAGGGGGCTTGCCCCCCTGCGTATAGTTGGAGAAGTATAATATGCTTTGTTTTTTTATTTGTTCTGTATGTAGTTGTGTTGGCATATATTAAATGTTGGTTTCCTATATATTTTCAATGTTATGGGATTCAATGTTTTGAGTTCTCAGTGTTTTGAATTTTGAAGGTTTTGGCCTCAATGTTTTGAACTTCAGTGTTATGGGCTTTCAATGTTCTAAAGTGAATCTATCTATCTCTATATGTATATATATATATATATATATATATATATATATATATATATATATTCAGAATATATATATATATTAGCCAAACTACCTCACACAACCTGCAAAGCAATACTTCAAAATACCTAATAACTCTAACTCCCACTCTTTCACGTCTATAACTCATCAAACAATTAATCAAAACTGCTTAGACACTACAACTCTCTAGACTTTAGCTGGTAATTGCACTGTTATCCAATCACTATTATGGTCGTATTGCTGTAATATAGTGTTTAAATCTCTCTGTTAACCAGGAACTCCAAAATCGCTGTGATAAAGGATACAGTGTTATCTGACTGTTTTCATAGCTCTGCTCTAAGTAGAAATATTTGCTGAGACAACTAAGTGTTGCAACTGAAAATATTTGTAGTTTTTGTAATTACTAAATTAAATAATTGTGTGTGCTTTATAAAGTTATACTTTCAGTATATATTCTGTAAAATCATGTATAAAATTTTATTATTAATTACTGTTTTTTATTTTATATATTTTATTTGTATTTATTAAGCAGAGTAATCCACTGATACCTCTGGAACTTTTTCAGACTCAGGCCATAAACACTGGTTCATTGATTGGATAGAGTCACACAGAAGGCAAATAGAGGATGAGGGTCCCAAAATATGGGCTACATGAAGTAGTTTGTTGACATCAATTTTATGCAACATTTTAGAATATGAGTTTCTTATCACATAAATTTTCATGATGCATTCCTTTCCGTTTTGCTGAATAAGATACTATACATCTGTCCAATATGGTATGGTTTTGAACATGGGTGCTGTAACATGTTTCAATATCTGAAATCCTTTGACTCCATTATCCCATGTATAACATGATGTTTAGAAGCTATAGGATAGGAAAAGAAAGGAAATTAATGTCTCCCCCTGCCCATCTTAATCATTTGCGCTAACTTAACTGAAACCCTTTCCCTAACATTATCAATATCAAGGCAGCACTTGATTTTGGGTTTATATCCTGGGTTTACTGATATAGAATGTTTTTAGTGGGAGGAAAGTGTTCAGTGTTTTATGATTCACTCTTATGAGGCAGTCAGTCTTTTGTGATTTCTCTTTTTTCCAACAATTTATGATTCTCTTTTGAGTTTTCTCCCTTTCATGATACACTGTAGGATGATATATTTTTTTTCAATTGGGAATTATTTCTTAAATACCTTGAGCTATATTTGTTACATATTCTAGCAACATTGAGTGATCATATGAAGATTTTTAGACATAATCATCTGTTCCATATATATTTACATGTATCTTTTAAGATGGCATACAATTCTAATTCAAGGAGATACAATTTATTTTTTTTCATTGAAAAAGGATCGGCTACTTCTTTAAAATAGTTTAGAAAATAGATTTGGGATTAGATACAATCAAAAAAATCTACAAATTATATTATTTTGACAGAGAATTCTTATCTTAAAAACCCTATATCTTTATTCTTTTTATCAAATGAGTCAATGGTTTGATTGCTAACGCAACTAAAGATTAAGAAAGATGGAAACTCATTCCTTTCTTTATATTTATAGCCTACAGTAGCTAAAACTCTGTGTTAATGCATTATTGAGAGTTATTATTTAACATGATAAATAACAAAGCAAAAAAAGGGCCACACACAGCAAACAGAGCACGGTGCCCACACAGGAAAAAAGTTCATAAACCAAAACAGTCATAAAAGTGTGGGTACCTAATGGCAGTTCAACTGGTTTCAGTTATCAGTTCTCACCACGTCACAAGAATAAAAGTCCTCTTCAGGAACACAAGGCATAAACTCTTTCAAGTATCCAAGTAACAGAAAGTAAAAAAAAAGATGAATTTTTGTAGTTAGCGCTTTCGCCACGTAGGCTTCATCAGACTTTATACAAAATGAGAAATCAACTCATTTAAAAACTAATGAAACGAAAACCATTGGTCATACATTATCCAATGAAACAGCAAGGTCATTAACTCATATCTAACACATGAAAAGCCTTTGCTGAAAAATGCTGCAAACAGTTGCCTCAAAGCAAGGCTAAAAAAGTAATAAATATATTGCCTAAAATACAATGTCATATAAACTACTGACATATATACTAACATTCAATATCTAAACTAAAATCTGCACCAAATAAATACATCTAATAAAAACATTATATATAGTGACTAAAACAAACAACTAGCATATAAACTCCTTTGGATAACAGCAACTCTAATGCAGCTGAGTTGTAGACATAAAAAAGAAGCAGTCTAAGCAACAAGCGCTTCAAATACTGCAGCGTGCAGAAACACATAAAGTTCACATAATGCATTTAACTTATTTAAAGTCATGGATTATCTAGAATAAAACAATCATCACACTCTAGTTCATGATGTATCCAGGAAAGCAAAAAAGACAACATTAGGTAAACACAAAAAACTCTAACTGAATGCAGATGAAAACAGAACTATATGTCAATAAAAGTCACTAACCTGAAGACATAACAGCTTGAGAATCCATTCAAAAGAACCAGCATATAGATATTGGTTGCTAACTAAACACCTTAATGTTACAGCAGCTCATAAATCCATTATAGAGAGCAGCTTATGTTAGCTCTCACACTAGCTTGCTAGGCATTCATCATAGGGTGGTTTACATAATGTTAAAGTAACATAACACACACAATACTTTGACATATATAAGGGTGAAAGCAATGTGTTACAAGCTATAACATACACTTAAGGTGTACATCAGCAGTAGAGCAGGTCAAAAAGTAAACCAAAAGTACACCATTTAACAAACTCAATCGTGGCAGATATCTATCAGCTCTATCTACCTAGGTCTCATAGTGTAAACCAAACGCTCCAAGCAAGGAGGGAGGTATATATGAAACATATCAGATAGTAACCAAATGACTATCAAGGATAGCCCAAGAGTATAGAACTATGTGAAAAATCCACATCTAACTATCAGTCTCTATCTAAGTCCCTAGACTAACAGAAAAAATAAAAAAAACAAAAAGGGGGGGGGTAAAGGGAAGGGGGGAGACAATGTCCAGGCTTATAAATATCCAGTGTCTAAACTACCGGAAGGCATACTAAACTGCAGATCCAGGAAAGATCATAATTTGGGTCTACACACCCTTCTTTTCCTTAACATCGGTTTAATTTGAACTTTATCATTGAGTCCTGGTGCCTTGTCAGCTCTACATCTGATAATCCACCTTAGCTCCTTTTCTAAAGTCAAATTTACCATATCACCACCTCTAATGTTCTCAAATACGGTCTGGAGAGCACAGAAAGTGAACTTATGCGTCGCATCAAACAACTGTACATGTTTTGCTAAGGCATTATGAGCCGAACTAACATTAAATTTGATATATATTATCCCGTTCCCTCAAAGTTCTATTGGTCTTCCCAATATAAACGAGGGCACTGCATCTAGCCAAATATATCAAATTACTACTACCACAATCGGTCCCAGTACTTAGTTTAAACGTGTAGCCTGTAATAGGATGTACAAAAACTCATCCTAGTATCTATATAAACACATTGTTTACACCTACCACAAATTTTAGTATTATACTCATGTTGTATATGACTATTCTGATGAGAAATATTCCTAGGGCCACAAAGAATCCTTCTCAGGTTAGATTTATTTTTAAAAGTAAACTTAGGTTGAGTACCTACTAAGGGGCCTGCCTTGTCATCCAATAACAAAACGTCCCAATGCCTCTCCATTATCTCCCTAAGAAACACAGTATCTTTAGTGAAGAACATGCAGGCTTGTATCTCATTATTGGTCACTTCCGATGTGTCATGGCTAGTTATACATGGTTCCAAAAAGTAAGGTCTGGCTCTATCAGATCTGATGTTATCTACCTCTGTCAAAACTTCTTCAAATTTACAAGGAGCATAACCTCTAGAAGTGCCCGCCAAATAGCTGACCTCATTAACATAGCCTTCTTCTGAGGCATTAAGCCTAGAAGCTCTCATAAGCTGACCTTTCATCACATTGTCAAATACATATTTAGGGTGCATACTCCCTCTATGTAAAAAAAGTATTCTTATGGCATGACTTACGATGTATAGAAGTATTCAAGAGACCACTATCCAATCTATGTATATTAACATCTAAAAAAGAGATTTGCTCACGAGAATAATTCAAAGTGAACTTCAAAAATTCAGTGGATGTGTTAATATGATCATAAAAAGCCAGAAGGCTCCTCTCGTCACCAAGCCAGACAATAAAAAGGTCATCCACAAATCTTTTATAAAGGCCTATGTTTGTCATGAAGCGCTGGTTCTGCAGTATAAATTCCTCTTCCCATTTTGCCATAACAAGATTGGCGTAGCTATTGGCACAAGAAGTGCCCATAGCTACGCCATCCTTCTGCAAAAAAAGATCTTCACCAAAAGAAAAAATTGGAATAAAGAATAGTTTCAAGGAATAGTGCTAGCAGATCTATTTTCACCATACTGTATTGTGACTTACAGCTTAAATAATCAGAGACACTGGAAGCATCTAGATCATTAGGGATAACTGTAAATAAACTGACAACATCCAGTGTGACCAAGTAATATTCTCTATTGTCATCAAGTTGTTTAGTATAATCATATAAGTCTAACAAAAACTGTTTACTGCCTCTAAGAATAACTGTGTTAAGATCAACCACAGGGCGTAGGAAATATTCCACATAAATAGAAAGGGGCTCAGTAGCCCAGCCTTGTCCAGCAACAATGATAGGAGGGTTGTGTAAAGATTTATGGACTTTGGGAGACCTTGTATAATAGGTATAATGATTCTTGACCTTCAAATAGCCATAAGTCTCATCGTCAAGTAAGCCGTTCATAACTAAATCATCTAACATATCATATATTTGGAAAACTTTTTCAGTAATCTCTCCCATTGTAGCTTTATTATAAAATTTCACATCTCCCAACATCTCACACATCCATCTAACATAATCTGGTTGGTTCATAACGCCCCTTTGTCAGCTGGTCTAAAGACTACAGATCCATCTAGCTTTACCTCCCTCAACGCTTTCCTCTGTTTATAACTTAAATTATTCCTGTAGTTCTTCTTGTGGTAAGAATCAGAATCATAATATGTATTTTTATCATTTCAGTTTATTTTAAGTATCTACCAAAGGGGCTTAGTTGAGGCATATATACACTGCCACTGGTAGATTTAAAGCGATGGATTGTATGTCACATCTTGAGTTGTGCCAAAATCTATTTTCAATTGTAGATTCCTAATAAACAGTCTCAAATCTATGATGGAGTCTACTAAATTACCACTACAGCTGGGTATGAAACTCAAGCCTTTCTCTAATACATTTTGTTCGTCACTAGTAAGGACTTTATCAGATATATTGATAACTAACATGTCTGCCCCCTGACCCTTTCCTTTTCTGTCTGCCTCTGCTTGCTGACCGTTGTCTGCTTACATAGGAATGTTGGGCTATGGGAAAAGGAACACTGGCCTTCATACCTAGGTTCTCATAAGATGTGCCGGGTAGTACCTGACCAGTAATCTTCCTCACTATTCACCTTGTCAGTTGCCAAATTATCCAGCTTAGAGTTCTCACCAATGTTAACTGCATTAGTAGCTATAGGAGTATTAGATGTAACAAGACCAACACCATTGTCATTGGAAACATGACTATCTATAACATCATTCAATAAAACATTATCAGTGAAACCAACAGGTCAACCAACACATTCTCAGTTGTAGCAGGTAAAACATTAGTAACTGTAGCAGGCAAAACATTAGTTTCATGTCTCCCAGGCAAAGCTGTCCTGTTATCAGGTAGCTGCCTAGGCCAAGTAAAGACATGGCAGTTATTAAAGTCCCTTAAATCTCTAAGGATTTTATTTTTCTTTTGTTCAAGTAATCGCTTTTCAAACAACATGACATTGTCCAAAACCCTCTCGAGTTTAGGATCAATTAAGTCACTAGAAAAACTATGTTTAATCTTATCATACAGTGTATTAGCTCCATCTCTAAGAGTTTCTGAGAGAAACCAGTTGAACTGCCATTAGGTACCCACACTTTTATGACTGTTTTGGTTTATGAACTTTTTTCCTGTGTGGGCACCGTGCTCTGTTTGCTGTGTGTGGCCTTTTTTTGCTTTGTTATTTATCATCTCAATTTTACACACCAGCAGAAGAGGATGGCCGAAAGTACTCTACAGGATATTGAACTTCCATATGTACCTAATGTTTTGGGTGCTGCAGCTCAGGGGACCGAAAGGTTTAGAGTTTGTGTGACTGGTAGAGAGAATCTTTTGTTGGACTATGCACCGGCTTTGAATCCTGATGCTAATCTAGATAATAATGTTAATAATATGAGCTTGACTGAAGACCTTGCTAAACTTGAGACCGATTTATTAAAGTTAAAGAGACTTCAGTTACAGAGACACCATTATGAGGCCTGCCTAGCTAAGAAAAAATACCGAGAGAGGCCTCAGGATCTTGAAAATGCCTACTACAGGTAACAAGTTTCCAGAACTGTTGTGTCAATGGCAGAAGCTAAATCTAGAACTCAGCTTCAATTATAAGAGACTGTTGATTAACTTTTTTACCCCTGAAGAGGAAACTCTTAGAGATGGAGCTAATACACTGTATGATAAGATTAAACATAGTTTTTCTAGTGACTTAATTGATCCTAAACTCGAGAGGGTTTTGGACAATGTCATGTTGTTTATTACTTGAACAAAAGAAAAATAAAATCAAGATTTAAGGGGACTTAATAACTGCCATGTGGCCTTTGCTTGGCCTAGGCAGCTACCTGATAACAGGACAGCTTTGCCTGGGAGACATGAAACTAATGTTTTGCCTGCTACAGTTACTAATGTTTTACCTGCTACAACTGAGAGTGTGTTGGTTGACACCTGTACTGATAATGTTTTATTGAATGATGTTATAGATAGTCATGTTTCCAATGACAATGGTGTTGGTCTTGTTACATCTAATACTCCTATAGCTACTAATGCAGTTAACATTGGTGAGAACTCTAAGCTGGATAATTTGGCAACTGACAAGGTGAATAGTGAAGTAGTAATGAGAAGATTACTGGTCAGGTACTACCCGGCACATCTTATGAGAACCTAGGTATGAAGGCCAGTGTTCCTTTTCCCATAGCCCAACATTCCTATGTAAGCAGACAACGGTCAGCAAGCAGAGGCAGACAGAAAAGAAAGGGTCAGGGGGGGAGCAACATGGCTGCCCCTCAGAAAAATGTGGGAGAGAACCACCTAATCGTTAGTTATCAATATATCTGATAAAGTCCTTACTAGTGACGAACAAAATGTATTAGAGAAAGGCTTGAGTTTCATACCCAGCTGTAGTGGTAATTTAGTAGACTCCATCATAGATTTGAGACTGTTTATTAGGAATCTACAATTGAAAATAGATTTTGGCACAACTCAAGATGTGACATACAATCCACGTTTTAAATCTACCAGTGTATATATGCCTCAACTAAGCCCTTTAGTAGATACTTACGCTAAACTGGTCGAAAATGATATCTATACATATTATGATTCTTACCACAAGAAGAACTACAGGAATAATTTAAGTTATAAACAGAGGAAAGCGTTGGACGAGTTAAAGCTAGATGGATCTGTAGTCTTTAGACCAGAGCTGAAAGGGGGGCTCTTGTGTGGTTATGAACCAACCAGATTATGTTAGATGGATGTGTGAGATGTTGGGAGATGTGAAATTTTATAATAAAGCTACAATGGGAGAGATTACTGAAAAAGTTTTCCAAATATATGATATGTTAGATGATTTAGTTATGAACGTTTGATGATGAGTATTAGATATATGGTCAAGAACTCCCCATATACCTATTATATAAGGTCTCCCCAAAGTCCATAAATCTTTTACCCCTCCTCCCATTTGTTGCTGGACAGGACCAGGCTACTGAGCCCCTTTCTATTTATGTGGAATATTTCCTACGCCTGTGGTTGATCTTAACACAGTTATTCTTAGAGACAGTAAACAGTTTTGTTAGACTTATATGATTATACTAAACAACTTGATGACAATAGAGAATATTACTTGGTCACACTGGATGTTGTCAGTTTATTTACAGTTATCCCTAATGATCTAGGTGTTTCCAGTGTCTCTGATTATTTAAGCCATAAGTCACAATACAGTATGGTGAAATAGATCTGCTAGCACTATTCCTGAAACTATTCTTTATTCCAATTTTTTTCTTTTGGTGAAGATCTTTTTGTAGAAGGATGGTAGCTATGGGCACTTTTGCCAATAGCTACGCCCAATCTTGTTATGGCAAAATGGGAAGAGGAATTTATACTGCAGAACCAGCGCTTCATGACAAACATAGGCCTTTATAAAAGATTTGTGGATGACCTTTTTATTGTCTGGCTTGGTGACGAGAGGAGCCTTCTGGCTTTTTATGATCATATTAACACATCCACTGAATTTTTGAAGTTCACTTTGAATTATTCTCATGAGCAAATCTCTTTTTTAGATGTTAATATATATAGATTGGATAGTGGTCTCTTGAATACTTCTATACATCGTAAGTCATGCCATAAGAATACTTTTTTACATAGAGGGAGTATGCACCCTAAATATGTATTTGACAATGTGATGAAAGGTCAGCTTATGAGAGCTTCTAGGCTTAATGCCTCAGAAGAAGGCTATGTTAATGAGGTCAGCTATTTGCAGCGTAGCTTCACTTCGAGAGGTTATGCTCCTTGTAAATTTGAAGAAGTTTTGACAGAGGTAGATAACATCAGATCTGATAGAGCCAGACCTTACTTTTTGGAACCATGTATAACTAGCCATGACACATCGGAAGTGACCAATAATGAGATACGAGCCTGCATGTTCTTCACTAAAGATACTGTGTTTCTTAGGGAGATAATGGAGAGGCATTGGGATGTTTTGTTATTGGATGACAAGGCAGGCCCCTTAGTAGGTACTCAACCTAAGTTTACTTTTAAAACTAAATCTAACCTGAGAAGGATTCTTTGTGGCCCTAGGAATATTTCTCATCAGAATAGTCATATACAACATGAGTATAATACTAAAATTTGTGGTAGGTGTAAACAATGTGTTTATATAGATACTAGGATGAGTTTTGTACATCCTATTACAGGCTACACGTTTAAACTAAGTACTGGGACCGATTGTGGTAGTAGTAATTTGATATATTTGGCTAGATGCACCAAGTGCCCCTCGTTTTATATTGGGAAGACCAATAGAACTTTGAGGGAGCATATTTATCAAATTCGTGTTGGTTCGGCTCATAATGCCTTAGCAAAACATGTACAGTTGTTTGATGCGAGACATAAGTTCACTTTCTGTGCTCTCCAGACCGTGTTTGAGAACATTAGAGGTGGTGATATGGTAAATTTGACTTTAGAAAAGGAGCTAAGGTGGATTATCAGATGTAGAGCTGACAAGGCATCAGGACTCAATGATAAAGTTCAAATTAAACCGATGTTAAGGAAAAGAAGGGTGTGTAGACCGAAATTATGATCTTTTCTGGATCTGCAGTTTAGTATGCCTTCCGGTTGTTTAGACACTGGATATTTATAAGCCTGGACATTGTCTCCCCCCCCCTCCCTTCCCCTTTACACCCCCCCTTTTGTGTTTACTTTTCTGTTAGTCGCTAAGAAGGGACTTAGATAGAGACTGATAGTTAGATGTGGATTTTTCACATAGTTCTATACTCTTGGGCTATCCTTGATAGTCATTTGGTTACTATCTGATATGTTTCATATATACCCCCCTCCTTGCTTGGAGCGTTTGGTTTACACTATGAGACCTAGGTAGATAGAGCTGATAGATATCTGCCACGATTGAGTTTGTTAAATGGTGTACTTTTGGTTTACTTTTTGACCTGCTCTACTGCTGATGTACACCTTAAGTGTATGTTATAGCTTGTAACACATTGCTTTCACCCTTATATATGTCAAAGTATTGTGTGTATTATGTCACTTTAACATTATGTAAACCACCCTACGATGAATGCCTAGCAAGCTAGTGTGAGAGCTAACATAAGCTGCTATAATGGATTTATGAGCTGCTGTAACATTAAGGTGTTTAGTTAGCAACCAATATATATATGCTGGTTCTTTTGAATGGATTCTCAAGCTGTTATGTCTTCAGGTTAGTGACTTTTATTGACATATGGTTCTGTTTTCATCTGCATTCAGTTAGAGTTTTTTGTGTTTACCTAATGTTGTCTTTTTTGCTTTCCTGGATACATCATGAACTAGAGTGTGATGATTGTTTTATTCTAGATAATCCATGACTTTAAATAAGTTAAATGCATTATGTGAACTTTATGTGTTTCTGCACGCTGCAGTATTTGAAGCGCTTGTTGCTTAGACTGCTTCTTTTTTATGTCTACAACTCAGCTGCATTAGAGTTGCTGTTATCCAAAGGAGTTTATATGCTAGTTGTTTGTTTTAGTCACTATATATAATGTTTTTATTAGATGTATTTATTTGGTGCAGATTTTAGTTTAGATATTGAATGTTAGTATATATGTCAGTAGTTTATATGACATTGTATTTTAGGCAATATATTTATTACTTTTTTAGCCTTGCTTTGAGGCAACTGTTTGCAGCATTTTTCAGCAAAGGCTTTTCATGTGTTAGATATGAGTTAATGACCTTGCTGTTTCATTGGATAATGTATGACCAATGGTTTTCGTTTCATTAGTTTTTAAATGAGTTGATTTCTCATTTTGTATAAAGTCTGATGAAGCCTACGTGGCGAAAGCGCTAACTACAATAAATTATCATCTTTTTACTTCGGTGTCTCGTTTTACTTGGATACTTGAAAGAGTTTATGCCTTGTGTTCCTGAAGAGGACTTTTATTCTTGTGATGTGGTGAGAACTGATAACTGAAACCAGTTGAACTGCCATTAGGTACCCACACTTTTATGACTGTTTTTATTATTTAACATATTTAATAGCCTAATACAGACTTCTGAAAAGTAATATGCTTCTAATCTTGCCACAAAGCACCATAATATTAATAAAAGTGAAAAGAATCAAAAATTTTCTGTAGGCTAAGGATCATTATTTCATTATTGTTGCAATCAGCAAAATGTTTTAATGTCAAATATATTTTAATGTACTATTTGTCTTGTCTTTTTGTAAACAGCACTCAAATCAATTAATTTTGGCAGAATTAAATTAGTATATGTGAAATATCAACCTAAATATATGAGGAGCATAGACCAAAATCCATATCTTCTGTCTGTAAATGGTTTGTGAGTGTATTCTACCATGAAGATTCAACTGCATTCTTAGTTTGAATACAGTTAAATACTTCTTTATTAATATTGTGATATTTTCTGGATTTTTTGAAAATAATTTTTCATCTATTCCTGAAGGTTTGTTGTATTTAACTCTTTGTGTTTCATCGATTAGTTTTATCAAAGTTAAAAGTTTTGCTGACAATCTGATATTCACTTTTCTTAATTTAATTTCATCAATTTTCTTAATCATGGCCTTAATTAAATTTGAATCCATTATAATTTTCCTTCATATTAATGGACTGATAATATATTCTGAATTCTTTCAAAATGTTTTCATTATCACAAACTGATTTATTGCTATCTGAGCCTTAAATATTTCTTTTTATCTCCTGTTCCACATAATAATGTTGATATTTCCACTAACCTATGTAAATCTGTAGGATTAAATTGACAGATTTATAACTGTACTTTTTTCTAATACTTTTGTAACTTTATAATTCAGATTTGGAAAAGTTCTGATAAGCAGCATGGTATTACATTAAAATAATTAATAGTAGCAATTAATTTGCTAGAGGCAAAAGGTCTGTCAAGTCTCATTTATGTCCCAAATACATCAAAATAATATGTATAAAATAGAGAGCCCTCATCTGTTAAAATAATTTTTAAGGCCATTAAGTTATTCCAGTTTTTAAAAGTTTTTTTGAAGGTGACATTCTAAGTTCAGCAGTAGTACTAATGTCCCTTTTCTCCAGTATACAACTAAAATCTCATGAGACGAAATTAAACGATGCCATCTATGCCAGCATGTCTGGCTGAAGGTTTTGTACTTAATTTCAGATTAACCTGTATATTATATGTTAGCATGACTAGCTATGGTATTGTAAATAAGTTCTTACATGTTGATTTGTAAACTGTTTGTACAGAATGTTTGCAAGTCTTGAACAGTGTCCTTTTACTTTTCTAACTGCACATGTTTGTGAAGAATGATTCTGAAGGCAAACTGTCTCAGATTCAGCTGATCTGCAGATGATGTCATCAAAATGTTCACAGTTGCTATGTGTTACTGTCAGAAGCTGAAAGACAAGAAGGAACTTTAGTAAACAGTTGGTTGATTTTCAAAATATGGAATGAAAATTAGAACTGGAACAGTTGTGACAGAATAGTCTATAAAAGAGCCTGCTGAAGACAGTTAGTTGTCATTTACAGATGTTAGTTGTCAGTTAACAGCAAGTTGCCAGTTGCCATTTGTGCTGTGCATTGAATATCCAAAGAGGACTCACCAAGTGCTGTAAGCCTGCCTATGCTCTGTTGTAGTAATTTAGTTTAGATCAGGGACAGTGTTGTGCTCTATAGTTAGTTAAGAAATTATAATTAATCAGTTAGATCAGTTAGAGTTTTTCTGAATAGTGGATTTCTATCGTTCAGTATTGATTTCATTTTCCTGGTGATTGAGTTCTGTTTGTTTATTGGAAATTATATTTTAATTAAATTATAATATAAGATAAATATAATAATAATATATAATAAATGTATTTTAAATTATATTTATTTTAGATATATTTTTAATCATTTTACCCATTATTAAATATTTATATTAACTTACATTGTGGCTGGTCAATCAGTCTATTTTTTAGTGATTTGAGAGTGCTTATACTTGCCTTGATAACGTCTCAGGCCACTCCAAATGCCTGGCTGCTTAGGGCATTTGCTACTATTTGTGTACTATTTAATTTTCATAAGTAGAAACCACTTTAAAGGGCATGAATACAATCTAATTGGTGAAAGCATTATTTTGGGGAAGGGACACAGCCGGAAATCTGTGTCAGGCTTTCCCATAAGTGTTCGGATATGTAAGGTTTTCCTCCTGTTTAAGTGGCAGTTGCACAACAGAGTCAGTAGTGAGGACTTAAGCTCCTTAGTTACTGACCCAGGACAGTGGAAGATGTCAAATTATTTAGTGGCAGCATAGTGGGATGTTATCTGGATGTCACATCCTCCGTCAATATTAAGTGATCTTTTGTTTTATCTAACTGCATATGTAAACATTTTTTGGTTTATATAGCTCTAAGTTCTGATATCCAGTGTACAGTGGATATAAAAAGTGTACACACCCCTGTTAAAATGCCAGGTTTTTGTGATATAAAAAATGAGACCACAATTCATCGTTTCAAAACTTTTCCCACCTTTAATGTAACCTATAACCTGTACAATTCAATTGAAAAACAAACAATTCTGTTGGGGAAAAATATAAAAAAATAAAAAATGTACAATAAGCTGGTTGCATAAGTGTGCACACCCTTAAACTAATACTTTGTTGAAGCACCTTTTGATTTAATTACAGCATTCAGTCTTCTTGGGTAGGAGTCTATCAACATGGATCATCTTGACTTGGCAATATTTTCCCAACCATCCTTGAAAAAGCACTCCAAATCTGCCAGATTGTGAGGCATCTCTTGTGCACATGCCTCTTCAGGTAACCATACATATTTTCTATTTGATTTAAGTCTGGGCTCTGGCTGTACCATTCCAAAACTTTAGTTTTCTTCTAGTGAAGCCATCCTTCTGTTGATTTGGATGTATGCTTGGGGTCATTGTCATGTTGAGAGGTGAAATTCCTCTTTATATACAGCTTTCTAGCAGATGCATGAAGGTTTTGGGCCAAAAGTGACTGGTATTTGGAACTGTTCATAATTCCCCTCCACCTTGACTAAAGCCCCAGTTACAGCTGAAGAAAAGCAATCCCAAAGCATTGGTGATGCGAAGTGTTGTTTTTGCACCAAACGTACCTTTTGGAATTGTGGCCAAAAAGTTCAACCTTGGTCTCATCAGACCATAACACATTTTCCCACATGCTTTTGGGAAACTTAATGTATTGTTTTGCAAATTTTAGCTTGCCCTGGATGTTTTTCTGTGTAAGAAAAGACTTCTGTCTTGCAACCCTACCCCCATAGTCCAGAGATATAGAGATTATGGGAGATTGTTATCACATATAGTACACAACCAGTACTTGCCAGAAATTCCTGCAGCTCCTTCAGTGTTGCTGTAGGTCTCTTGGCAGCCTCCCTGACCAGTTTTCATCTTGCCTTTTCATCAATTGTGGAGAGACGTCCAGTTCTTTGCAGCATCACTGTTGTCCCATATTTTCTCTGCTTTTTGATGGCTGTCTTCACTGTGTTCCATGGTATATCCAATGCTGTGGAATTTTTTTTTACTTCTCCTGACTGCTACCTTTCAACAATGAGATCCCTTTGATGATTTGTAAGCTCTTTCCAAACCATGGCTTTTGCTGTAGCAGGCAACTGAGTAAATGCCAGTAAAATCCTACTAGGACAGCTGAACTTTATTTGGGGTTAATTAGAGTCTCTTTAATTGATGGCAGGTGTGTACTTAGGAAGACTGAATGCTGTAATTAAATCAAAAGGTGCTTCAGCAAAGTATTATTTTAAAGGTGTGCACACTTATGCAACCAGCTTATTGTATGTTTTTTTATTTTTTTATATTTTTCCCCTGATAGATTTGTTTGTTTTTCAATTGAATTGCACAGGTTATAGGTCTCATTAAAGGTGGGAACAATTTTGAAATGATTTATTGTGGTCTCATATTTTATATCACAAAAACCTGGCATTTTCACAGGGGTATATACACTTTTTATATCCACTGTATATCAGCTAATGTAAAGAGTCTGTGTTGGAGTTTAGGTTATACAATTGCAAACTTTCCTTGTGAAGTTTAAAGGGAAAGGCAATTTTAGATATAACATAACTATTTTTCAGTAAAATCATAACTTCCTTTCTCTTAAAAATGAGTTTCCTAACATAGTATAATGTTTAAATACAAATCTAAGCATGTATATTTTTAATAAATACGTTTCCTACAAGAAAACTCTTTCAGCTTTATTTATACTAAAATAGTTCACTATTCCTCCTCTTAAGGCAGTTAATTTTAGAAATACAGTCATATGGGTTGTCATTATTTTAAAGAATGCTTTATCAATGGTGTAAATATTCTATGACACATATTGCATTGCATTTCAATCATGGCCCAATCAACAAATAATTCTCTAAAATAGGACCATTTTTTTTTATTTAGATATATATTTTGATGGGTAAATATAATTAAATGAACACATTTTACTTAAATATTTCTGAAAACAGCGAAACCCAACAAAACATTAAAAAAGAAAAGTAAAACTAATCTATTATGTAACCTCTTTCTAATCCCATCATGGAAACCTAAGGACCCTAGCCTAATGATCAATTCTAAAAATATTGCCTACTTTCCAAACTCAAATTCTAAATATCTAGCCATACATTAGAATTTCTCACCCTTGATGGTATTGCACAGAAAATGAAAGGAAAGTGAATCATATGTTGAAAAGAAATAAGAACTGCTTCCTTGAGATATTTTTTTTAAAAAATAGAATGATGTAGAAGGTAAAGTAAGCATATTCAAAATGTATGTATCAACCTTGTTTTCTAGTATTAGAATTCTGTATGCAATTAAAATTGATAATCAGTACAGTCTCTAATGCTTTTTTATTACTTAGGATTATAATATCATTATATTTTAAATAAGGAAACGTATATAAAAACTACATTTTCTCTTGTTTTAATGCCAGGCTGAATCAAATTTACTTTGATGACTCCACAGGCATCAAACACTTACAAAGGATGTCAGTATTATTTGCACACATCCTTCTTTGGATATCTGTCTTAAAGCTATGGATTTTAAGTAAAAATAACATAAACTAGTCCAGTTTTATGTTTATCTGTCATTGTTTCCATCAGTGTCAAGTGATGCAACAAGTAACACATTCAACTTTGGTGCAGAATGCTTTGTGTTCTATTTCCACATCAGCTAGATTAATTGCTAGCAGTGCAGTATAAGGTGATACCGCTTCCTGCATGTCATCCTTTGTGTGAGATGTGAAATTGAGGTCAAATCTGCTTGATTTGGTGATAGCTCAGGTAGATGTAAATGATGCCACTGGATCCATCAAAAAGAGCAGATCCTTTATTTACTACAACATTAAAAAACATCATGTTTACATATTTACAAACTGCACATATCTATAGATACATATATGTACATTTCTATTTTTTTACTCTTCAGCATATACTGTATTAACGTCTTCATTACTCTTCCTTAATTCACCCCCACTTCTCCTTCTACAACTATAATCTGATTTTTCGCAATATATCTGCTAAAATCTATTTCCCATTAAAAAAATAATTCAAGCTTTCATTCCAAATAACCCATATTAAGAAAAAATAGATTGTAATCTACCTTTCTCAAATATTCTTCCTTCTTCTTCTCATAATAGTCATACATAATCATATTTATATCTATATTGTTTATGTCAGTAATAGTCTCAAAAACACTCTTTCAACTTTCTTTTTGTAAGGCGTATTCCTCTTTTCTGGTACCTTATTACTAGTATGTGTAAGAAATCAGGACAATGTACTACATTGGTACACCACTTTTTCCTTACTCTAATCACATTCATTTACCTATATATTTACAAAATAACATTGTTTCATTGCATTATTACACCACATCCTTCTAACATTCTCTATATCATCAGTTTTTGTTTTCCATGAAAGTATTTTTCTTTATAATTTTTAATTGTATTTACATATTATTTTCTTTTTCTTATTGTCATCATCTCCTAGACATTTTTGTACTTATATTTAAACATTCACAATATTAAATTCTCATTCTCCTCCTTTACCTGCTTAATACTGTATATAATTTTAATGAATCAGAATAAACGACTGTCTATAGTTAACCTCAAGACCTCTTCATTTCAGTCATATACTGCACACTTCTTTTCACTGGAGTTAATCTTAAACCCCATATGAAGAAAAAAAAAAAACAACTGCACGATTTTCTGTTTATATTTTTCTAAGAGCATATAAACATTTGATGTATATGTTATTTTCCCAGTAATGCTGAATTCACTAGATAGACCTTTTTTGTTAATGCTAAGCTATACATCCTCCACAGAGAACATATCTCTTTCATTATTTTATCAAACCATCCCATTGCGTCATAGCTACATTCATTACCAAGCAAACAATATTCCACTCATGAGACATCCTTGTCTTATACCACACGTCTTGCATATTTCTGTACTCAGCCACCCATTTACTAACATTTTCACTCTATTATTTGATATACTCACATAAACACTCTTCTAATTACATTACCTAATCCCTAATTATCCTTAACATCCCACAAAGTATCATGTCCTACTGTATCAGTTGCCTTGCTAATTATCACCTACCATAAGTTTCACATCCTCCCTTTCATTTATAATATCATCCAAAATTTCTCTCACAACTGATAACAATTATTGACATCCCTTCCCCTTTATACCATATAAACTGCCTTCCATAATATTTCTCATTCTTCCTTCCAGTCTCCTATGTATTATTCTCATAAAACATGTTATAATCTGTGTTATGTAGTGGGATGGATCTCCATTTATTAAATTTCATTCTTCTTATCTTTCTTCTATATAAATGTTAATATCCCACTATATAGCTCTTCGTTAACAAACCATTCCTTCAACCACTCATTCACTTAATTTACAAAATATATCTTTGGCAATCCATTAATTTATTATACATTCCACACCCTATACCATCTGAGCCTGATACTGCATCAACATTTACTATCATAAGTACTTCATCCAATCCAATTCACTATTAGTAATTTATTTTTCAAATTCTTCCTTAACTCATTATGGATTTTCTATTTACTTTGCATTTTCTCACATTTTCCTTCCTTTTACTCTTATACATATTTTTCTCATGTAGTACTGCATCTTTTGACTGAAGAATGTTTCAGCAATATCAATAAAACTTGAGATTATCACATATTCTGCTACTAATACCATAGCTGAAATGTCCCTTTCTCTCAAGGTGTATCAATCAGAGATAAAGACATTACTTTGGGACATCTACATCATGCATTTTCATGTATGCATGTATGTATGGAATGGGAAGAAGAACTTTGCACTAATAGAAGGCTTTTTTTATACATTTCTTGAAACAGAATTTTTTGAAAACTGTTTCCAGCAGGTCTGTTTCTCACTTTGATGAACCAATACAGTCATGCTGCACAGCATAAATACCCTTTTAAATGACACTTAAAGCCAAGGACCAAGTACACCCAGTTAATAAATGCACGCAGCTCATGTTAGTAAATGTATATAAATAAAGAATTGTAATTCTCTAAGAACATATGACATGAACATATGACAGGGCTTCTACATAGCATTCTTATCTTTTCAGACTCGATGTATCAAGATATCTCCTCCATATACGCTAACCAATATTTTCACTGTTAAATAGATGACTCCTTTTCTTTATCCTTTATTCCCAGGTTTTCGTGAGAGTGCCTTTGCTTATGCTATTGCAGCTGCAGGTGTTGTGCATGCTGTGTCAAATGCCTGTTCTATGGGAAAGCTCAAGTCATGTGGCTGTGATGAGAAGAGGCGAGGGAATGAAGAAGCATTTCGGATGAAACTAAATCGTCTTCAACTGGAAGCCTTAAATCGTGGAAAAGGCATGGTGCATGGAGTAATGGAACATTTTCCAGCTGATGCTGCTGGTCCACAGGACTCTTGGGAATGGGGTGGATGCAGCCCAGACGTGGAATTTGGTGAAAAATTTTCCAGAGAGTTTCTGGATGCACGAGAGACATATAGAGATATTCATGCCAGAATGAGACTGCATAACAACAGAGTTGGCAGGCAGGTAAGAAGCAATTTTTATGCAACACTATGTCTTCTATAAGGTATTGCATATCTTTTCATTCATTCATAGGCTGATGGAGTCTTAGGCTTATTTTGCAGGATTATAACCTACTGGCTTTCAAGAAACCTTACTGCAGTTATTCTGGAATTATACTTTGTACTTCCCATGTGTACATCAATTCTTTTTGAAATACATTAATTAATGAAATTATCTGACTATAAGGAGAAGCTTATTCAATAACTATTTTAAGAAGAATGAATTACACAACTTTCATGCATTTATCTGTTATTAGTAATTATTTTAAGAATGCCCTCTGAAATCTGGTCTTAGCTTCTATAGCAGTAGGTTTTAAGCACTGACTCTGAAGTAAAGCTCGATCAAACATTGAGGGTAATCTCTGATTAACCTGAGTGAAACAGAATATAAAAAGAGTTCTCATACTATTCATATAATTCATTTTATCCTTTACTTTTTCTAATTAGAAATAATTATACTTTTTCAAATTGTTAGAATGCAGTGCTGAACTTATTTTCAGGATTTTGACGGTGCTTATCCGCTAGAATTATGACTGCTACAAAGTATGCCTCTCTGATTTTGCTGGATAGAATGGTTAGAGTTTAAAATTTCAATTATTTTCCTAAGGACCTTATTAGTTACAGCATTTTTTATGATATTGCCATTTATTTTACAATAACAGTTTATGTCCTTTTTTATCAAGTCCAATTATGCTGCATTTATTAACATTAAAAAACATTTCATGATTATGCCACCAAATGTGCATTTTTTTTTACAGAATATTCTGGAAAATTGTGACCTTTTAATGAAATAATTACATTACCCAATTTGCCATCATCAACATATTTAATTAATCAAACCCCATCTGTCATTTCACAGCATAGCCCAAAAAGTTGTTTTCCCTAAACTGTCACCTGTGGGATCCCACTAATTCCACCAATTAAACTGACAGGCAACCCTTCCACTTCTACCTACCCATACCTATTGTGGTGTTTGCATTTTTTTAATAATTTGTCTATGACTCTTTTGAATACAGAGATTTGGTTTCCAAATGTCCATCTCTTTGGAAGTGCAACCACTGCTCATGCTAACAGTATAGGATGAAGACTGTCCAAAAGTCTATGGTAAAGTATTTATATAATACAAACAGTAGGCAGAAGCAGAAAAAAATGAGAACATTTAGAACAGATGTGTTAGATGCTGACCTATGTATGTCAGTGCATTTATACCATGGTGACTAAAGTGAATTAGGTTCTATCGAAATAGGAAATAGGAAGCAAAGCCAACTATTTTGATACATGGATGGCCATAAAAAATTTGTAACAACTGTAGACAGTTATAATGTCTACTACTGAATGTTATATCATGTATTATGATTAAATTAGAGAAATGTTCATTCTGAAGATTCAGGTAAAAAAAAATAACAAGTTCATTTGAAAAATTCAGAGTCATCAGTTCTAAACAGTCTTTGAAACTTCATTTTCCAGATGTGACTGATAGTTTAACGGCAGCCTGGTTGATAACCATGACAACCAGACCTTGTAATAACTGGAAGTTCCCTGCATGATGTAACAGTGTGGTTAAAAATAGGGTAGATGAGATATTGCCTGATATTACTTGGCTTGTTTAAAAACAGGTTTACAGTGTGATACTGCTTGTGTCATAATGTCCATTAACTAGTGTGGTGATATCCCAAATCACTTCCACCCTGGCCAAGGTCTCTTAATGTTCTTCCACTAGATTACTTAGCCACTCAAACTTTGTGTCCCATGTTAGGTGGATTAACTGTTTAATCTTACAAACAGCAAACAGACAGACATACTTATGAAAGAACAGCTTAATGCTGGTAGGTTGGACAGATATGCTTCTCTCCACAGAGTTTCAGAGCCTGTAACAGATTTTGTGTTTGTGATGTTACTTTTTCAAAGTTCACAAAGTCACAGTCATTCTCCTTAATCCAGCAAACTCCTTGTACATCAATAATTTCTTCTAATTTCACTTCTCTCACTCTTGTCTAAACTGCTTGATATTATGTCTGACATACATTTGAAGGTGCACCTGTCTGCCCATAAGTACACTTATAAAGAGACACATGGGTTCTGATATGACCAATGTATGGTGGATTTGCTGCTTTCTCAGATTAATTCAATTTGGGAGAATAAGGAGTAGGCTAGACTGCTGGGGTCCATGTTTATCAAACTAATCAAGACCCTCAGGTTTATGTTCTATTCATTTCTCCATGAATGGCCCAACCAGACAACATTGCCTGAATAGTGATATCTGGAAATCAGATCCCTTGGGATTCTAATTGGGTCTGCTGTCTCAGTGCCTATATTAAATGTTTTCAGTGTACTGTGGGGTTTCTTGCCAGGTCCTCTACTGTTTAGCATATGCACAACCTTCCTTAGCATTTAAAACTTGCTGTTTCAGACATTAATTCATGCTGGTGATGTCATATGACTATGATATGAACTCTTTCTCCATCTGCCTTAAATACTTCCATCATTTTTGCTCTTTCTATTGCATAAATCTCTATTTAGTAAGGTCTCACTATATCATTCTTTAAACTTAAGTTAATACACTTAGGCAATCATGTCAGTTTCAAGCTGTTGAATTCTCAAAGAAGTATGACCACCCCCTTACTAACAGCACATTAAAAAGCTGTGCTTGTTTATAAGCAGTGATTAAACTATCAGTTCTCTTTCTGCATCTATCTTAATAATCCATGAAGCAGATTCTAGAAACATCTAAAGGAGGCCTAGCTCTGAACTTGCCACACATGACACCAGAACATCTTCAAACAATGCTTTCCTCCTCCTTGTAAATGATAGTGTCCTCCTCATCTTCTGTAGCTCCTTGCAGTCAAACTTCCCTAGACTTTCTTTCACTGTGTGAGAATCACTATGATAGTCAGAGCTCTCGGTGTGCTGATTAGTCCAAGAATCCTTTGATCTTCAAATCATTTCTTTCATTTTTTGTTTTTCCAGTCTATTCCATTCCACACTCTGGCACTCAGCATGTGTTTATTATACTTTTACTTATTTGTCATCAAGGCAAACCCAATAAGGGGGTACCCAAGACCATTGTATAGCTAAGTAAATTAGTCAGTGTTGCACAGTAAACAAATAAGAATGAAAGAATCAATCCAAGGTAGAATGTTGTCAGCATCTCATAGCCCTAATCTTAGACTATGTTACGGACTCTGAATGCAGATTATTGTATTATATTCTCTATGAAGTAACAAGAGCATCTCACCTAAATCTGTAACTTTTTAATTCAAACCCATATTGTGATTCCATTTCAGAAATATGCATTAATGTCTTTTAAATTTTTCCTTTCCAGTCACATATTACTTCTCATTCCAGAACAGCGATACTCAGAAGAACACATCTTTATTTCTTAAGGTCACACACTTACCCTTGAGGCTTAGAAAGTTCAGAAAGTTATTGATTCTATGTCCATGCCATATACTTGGACTATAATATTCTTTCATTGTTCTGAACTGATTCAGTAACACAGCATAAGGACATGTTACATTCTTGAGTTCAATTCTGCAATACAGGCAGTAAGCTATTGACCCATCTCGCTAAACTGGTGATAAAATAGGTTGATGTTAAAGATTCCACAATACTTATCAGAAAGAAGAAAACAGAAGAATGTACTATAAAGTTTTAAAATGCTACACATCTAGAATGAATCTGAAAAACACACATAAGCTTTATTATGACTCTGTTTACATGGCATTATTAGAAACAATGGTGCCTGCTATCAAGGATCAGATTAATATTGAAATGTATCAGTTTATTATATGTGTTTTCAGGAAAACAATTTAGACAACATAAGTGAAAAAACAATAGCCAAAAAGAGGCAATATTTTTCTCTCCCAATTTTATGTGGCTATAATTGTTTTGGTTAGTGTATAAATTTCTAACTGCAGTTGCCTCATACTTACTCATTTTATTGACAACTATTACTGACCACAGTTGTTACAGAGCAGCTCCTGTCCAAGACATATTCAGCACTGACAAATGATTTTCTGTCTTTTTAATTGTTTTTCACAGGTACAACAGATAAGGTTTCTTCTAGGTGATAGACTACTTTAGGCCTTTTGAAACCAGGCCATTGCATTCCCACTGGCATGCCTATCTAATTATTTCACATGTCCAAAAGGGGTAGAGGAGGTAGGTTCAGAGAAAGCGTGCAGCGTCACATTCATATGAATAAGTTAGATGTGAAGATAGTGAGAGATGTATTTTGATTTACAGAAAGTGAGAGTTTGTTCCAGCAGTAGAGAACTCTTTGAGAGTGATATCTGTCATGACAAAACAATCCTATTTATATTACAAAAAAACTTTAGCTCCCTTAATCATGAATCAGGATTTGCAGCTTTGTAGACAAAGCATTGTTCACTCAACATAAGTCTATGTTGTGTCTTTCAGCTTTTCCCGGTTAGGGGTCGCCACAGTGGAACTCTGGTCCGCTAATGATTGGCAGTAGATTTTTACGTGCCAAGTTGCCAGCCCTGACGCACAACCTTCAACAAAGGGATGCCCATTCACGCATGTCTCCACACAGAAGATGCTCTAGCTGAGAATTGAACAGGACGTCTTACTGTGAGGCGACAATGCTACCGCAGCACCACCACCGCAGTACTCAACATGAGTCTATAAGTTACAGAAATGAGGGCAGTTCTTTTGGATGCTCTGAGAACAAAAGGTGCTTGCATGTAAAATTTTTTTACTAGGGAACTGCTGTTTTTCCCCCTAGTCAAGTTAGGTTTTTGGACAGGTGCATATGGAAGGTCTCATTGTATACTGTATGGGCCTGATGAGTGATAAGAGATAAGAAATGATGGCCTCTTTTGATCAAGAAGAGATGCCCTTTGCAATCAGTTTGGCTAGGTGTAATGTTTTCCTAAAGACTGTGGAAATGGGGTGATCAAAGGAGAACATGTTATCAAGGAAAGTGTCTATGTCTATAATGACAGTACTGTTCTGGACAGCCATTTGTTATTAAAATCACCACAGTCTGTTAATCACAAATTCTGGCAGCAGAATTAAAGCTATGATACTGTCTTAACTAATTTTGGTTTCTTGTGCATTCTTGAATCACTGAGCTTTCAACATATTAGTTACACTGGATTTATAATGGAAAGAAAGAAATAAGTGTCCTATAAGAGTACCCCATATGACATTCCAGATGTCCACATCTGTTTAATTACTATTGCTATAACCCACATTATTAGTAATCATTACCTGCATGAAGTATGAGAGACACCTGTATTTCTTTTTTTAATATTTTTAAAGAAATGTAGGAACAGACACTTTTACATAATAAAACAAATAACTATAAACATATCTACACCAATCCTTTTATACATTACTAAAATATATTTAAAAACTAAAATATATAAAATGATCATACACCATGGATTCATATTTCTCTATTAACAGGTGCAGTTTTATCCAGTAGTTATATTCTGTGGTAATTTTGTTTTTACCTTAATAGTAGACAGTTCTGTATGACATACAAACAATGATAGTATTTAAGTGGCAATGAAGGTATAACCTAATTTTTCCAATCCTATTGTAATTATTTTCCTGGATACTGTTAAGTGGAAATAGAGACCTGGATACACATTCACAAACTGAAGCATTAAACAATACCAAAAGTTTAGATAATATACATTTGTCTGGCAATAATGCTTGTGGGAAGCTTTGACTCTTTTCCCCAAGTTGTATGTAGAACATTGCAATCATAGAAGTCATTGGCTGCTACTCTGTTTTGATTAAGAATTTACACCGCAAACCACCAGTACCTTCTTATTCATATATAATTTCACTTCCATGTGTGGACTGATAAATGATCTATGTAAATCTTTTCAAGATAAAAATCAAAATAAAGATGATATAGTTTTTTTGAGAATATTTAAATCACCTATTATTTAGTATAGCCACAGTTGAGCCATTTGTTTTGGAGAGCATAATCCCACTAGTTATGTATCTAGAGGGAAGTCATTGATTACCTCCTCTCACAAATAGATTTACCAAGACTACAATCATGGGTTATGTTATTGTGAGCCTGCAAATGTGAACCAAAATGAACTTAGTAGATTAACTATTTCATAAAATACCACAGACATGAACATACCTGACCAAATATTGATGTTAGATGTTATGGGCATTGCACAAGTGTACAAGTGCATGAGCATGTACTGAGGAATTTAAACACTATACTGCCAGAGGTGTAACTGTGTTACAGGTGCATGCATATGTGTCAAGTGTCGAAAGATTGACCTAAATATTCTGCTATGTTTTTGTGGAAAAGATTAGCATTAAGTGTCAGATATGGTTGTGTATTGCAGGGGTTTGAGTCATAGTTCTTCCAAAAGATCACTCTGCAGCAAGGAAAATATTACATTAATCTCTTTCTGGAATGCTTACAAAGAAAGGCTTATCCAGATGCTACTTTTGATGTCCTGGCATGAATCAATGTATCAAACAGGAAGTAAGGGTGTGTGATGAATGACTATAAAACTCACCACCAAATGCACCTTTGTACCCATGAGGCTGTTGTTGGCTTAGACTGTATGTAAACTATTTAGCTCAGTTATTAAAAAAATATTTTTGGCTTTCATAGGTGCTTATTCGGTGGGGGTGAATGTGTGTACCACAAGCTGTGCTTCTTTTACATTGTAAACTTAGAAAATGCATGATCTTGCAGAAGTATTAGTGTCTGTTAATGGATTTTTATCTTACAAGTGCAGAATTGCAAACTTAGTATTTCATGCACAATCTAACTATCTAGCCGAGAGCACTATATGCACTTTGGGGAAAGAGATGAAGAAAATGAAAGATAATGCGGAAACCATACTGCCATTTGTGAAAAAAATGCTGTCATGCTTCTTAATGACTTACCTTAAGTTGCAAGGAACCCTTGAGCTTGTATAACACTTGCTTGACCAAAACAACTTGAATCTTCTATTCCTCATCTTAGTTTGCTTCAAGATTATCATATGAGTGAGGTATTGATATCTTAGTATATGTGTCAGTTATGCAGCCAGTTAATGAAAGAGTAAAACGGAGTATTAATGATCAGTTTTTCCAAGAAACAGAGATTTCTGAGTAAAAATCAGAAAATTAAGGAGGGTGAGTGTGCTCCCTACAAAGTGTTGATGGATAGCTTGACCCTTGCAAAAAAAAAAAAAAAAAAAAGATTGAAAAATTAAAAACAAAATGCTCCTTTTCTTCTTGAGTCTGAATACTGAAACGTTCTTACAGAATGATGCTGTCTTCTGCTCTTGTGCATCAAGGAGACATAGCAGAGCCCCTATTCTCCTCAGATCACAGCATATGGATCATCAGCAGACATGCTTATGTCAAGAAGATTGAAATCCATATTATAGTTTTTTTTTTTTTATTTCAGATTAGCCTAAACCTTTGCTATGTCCTTTTCCATGAGATGCACAATATTTCAAGAACTGCAGTTGTAGTTTTGAATGGATTCCATGCATAACACAGGCTCATTAATGACCTGTAAATACAAAGAAGAACAAAGGCCAGGAGCCCAATGAATACAATATATTCCTGTCTGACGTCTCAACATACACTGCCTTCTTGGAGTACACAATTACTTCACATCAAACACTTGCTTTATATAAATTACTAAATAAGCAATTAAACAATAAAGTCATTAATTAATATCATGGAATACTTAAAAGGCACTTCCATTAAAACAATACGTGCCAATTAAAATCAACATTCATATGTGCCAATTAAAATCAACATTCATACCCTTAGGAAACAAAGTATCAAACTTTAATATATACACTGCTTCTTTATAAAGACGTTTATTCTTGCTGATACCCTCACCCAAAAAAACAAAATCTATTTTTTTCCAAAATAGTGGCTTATAAACCACAAACAGAACTGCCATATGCTTCTAAAAAATGTTGTGCCACTGAACTCTGTTCCTTCTTATTTAATATATCATGAACATGTTCTAATAGTCTTACTTTAAAAGCCTTCTTGGACTCCCCCACATAGAACTTATTGCAAGGACATCTGAGGGCATAAATAATTAAATCTAATTGCTAAGGCATGGTTTAGATTTAATAATGAATATATAGGGAATGATAATAGTAAATGGCAGGTTGTTCCCAGAATAATTAATAATACTGAATCTGAATGTGGGTGCCACTGTGGTGCAGCGGTAGCATTGTTGCCTCAGAGCAAGAGGTTCTCCCATTCAATTCTCGGCTGGAGTGCGGGGAGGGCCTTCTGTGTGGAGTCTGCATGTCCTCCCCGCGCTTGGGTGGCGTTCGAAAGACATGCGTAAATGGGTGTGCCTTCGTTGAAGGTTGGACGTCGAGCTGGCACCTCGGCATTTGTGAAAATCTACTGCCAGTCATTAGCGGACAGGAGTTCTGCTGTGGTGACCCCTAACCAGGAAAAGCCGAAAGACAAACAACTGAATCTGAATGTGATTTGTATTTTGTGACCACATATAGTGGATTTAGTAATAGGCTTCATGAGATAGTACAAACACAGTGGCAGTTGTTATCTAATTTAAAAGCTGGAAGTTCATGGATGCCTAAGAAACTTGTTGCTTCTTATAGAGTGGGCCATAATATTAAGAGTTTTTTGGTGAAATCTAGGTTTTGTAGACCTAAGGAGGCCTTATATGAATCACCTAGAATTAGGGGGACAGTAGGATGTGGCAAATGCAAGGCATGTAAATTCATTGTGCCTTATTTTGGACTTTTAAATGGTTGAAAATTTGAAGTTTGTGGAAATTATAGATGTGGATTTCCTTGTAATAAGTTCTATGTGGGGGAGTCCAAGAGGGCTTTTAAAGTAAGACTATTAGAACACGTTTGTGCTATATTACATAAGAAGGAACAGAGTTCAGTGGCACAACATTTTTTTAGAAGCATATAGCAGTTCTGTTTGTGGTCTACAAGCCACTATTTTGGAAAAAAATTTATTTTTTTTGGGGGGGAGGATAACAGCAAGAATAAACGTCTTTATAAAGAAGCAGTGTATATATTAAAGTTAGATACTTTGTTTCCTAAGGGTATGATTGTTGATTTTAATTGGCACGTATTGCTTTAATGGAAGTGCCTTTTAAGTATTCCATGATATTAATTGATGACTTTATTGTTTAATTGCTTGTTTAGTAATGTATATAAAGCAAGTGTTTGATCTGATCTAATTGTGTACTCCAAGAAGACCGTGTATGTCGAGACGTCAGAAAGGAATACATTTTAATCATTGGGCTCCTGGCCTTTGTTCTTCATTGTATTTACTGCTTTTTTTGCTTTGCTGTTGTATTTGTCATTAATGATCTGTGCCTTATACTCTGCTCATCTGCTCATTATTCTTCTTTGAGGAGTGATGTAAATCAAATCAGGACAAGATTATGATAGACAAAACTTGCTTATGTCCTGTAAAAAGAGACAATAACAGAGCTTTCTTAAGTTTACTCCCAAATATGTACAATAGCTCTGTGAATGTTCTATAGTACCTATGCCTGTGGTGACCAAAGGTAACAAAGAATGCTTACATATGTCTACAGTGACAAAAGGCAGATATTCTGCAAAATCTTCAGATTTGCCATTTGCTATCTTGTCTACATATTCTATTTGAGAAAAGCATAATCTGCACACTAAAAGACTGTGCTGGGAGTAAAACCTTTGTCATGGAAAGGGCAAGATGTTGCCCTAGTTTCATCAAAGACCTGGCAGTTTAGCAAGACTATCAGACTTGGAGAATCACATTAAAAAACTCAAAGCAATAAATTGTTGCCATATTGATAATAATCATCATCATCTTCGCCCCCCCCATTTTTCCAATTTTTCTATTTGGAATTTGGGTGTCATCATGTAAACCGTTGCTCTTGATTAAATGCCACACTCCTACCTTCTTCAGCAGTCATACCCACCTGTTGCAGGTCTTATCTCATGCAATCCAGCCATCTCTTTCCTGAACACTTTCATTTCCACTTGCCCTCTGTCCTAAATCTTCTTCACTGGATCGTCTTCTGCTTTCCAGCACATACGCCTGAAACATTGTAATCTGTTCTCACTAACCTTCTCTGCAAATAGAGTTGCTTGGTCTTCTGCCCTGATTTCCTCATTTCCCTGCCTGCCAACCTGTACACCCTACCATCTGAGATACTTCTAACTTCCCCAATTGCTCTGCCTTTACTACCCTGGTTTCTGTACCATACAGTAGTAGTGGTTGCATCACTGCTTTGTACATCTTACTTTTCAGCTTCTTTGGCATTCTTCTGTTATACACTACCCCTGACATTGTGTGCCAGTTGGCTGCAGTCCTCCAGTTCTAGCTTTGACCTCTTCATTCAGACTTCCCTTCTGCTTAACTACCCCTCCCACATACGTGAAGCTGTTAACCTGTTCCACTATCTTCCCTTCTTTCTCAATTTTCAACTTCTGATTTCCACCATTTTCTGCCATTACAGCTGTCTTATCTGAACTCAGTTTCATCCTGGCCACCTTCAGTTTTACATTATATTCCCCTACTTCTCATAATTTCTACCCTAACTCACCCAATATCCTGTCAATATCACCTGTGACCTCATTTGAGCCTGCTGCTTTCCCTGATTTCATTTTCCGTAGTGCTGTGTTTACTTTTTCTAAGATGGGTTCTACTTCCTCTTTCATCAAAGGCTGTGTTTGGAGCAGTACAGATTCTCTGGTGTTTTTCTTCATTTGCTTCATCTGCTTTTGATATCCTCAGACTGGTGAACAGGCTTTTGCTGCCATTCCGTATGAAGGGTGTTTAATGACATCTTCTTTATCCTTCTGTCTTTGCCTTGCAGCCTGATATAGCCTCTTTGGCCATCATAGGATCATAGGATCATATAAAGTTACTAGGTTATTGGCCCTGAGGCTCTTATAAACCTAGCCAAGAGTTTAGCCCATGTTTAAACAAGTCAGAACCCAAAGCCCCTGTCCAGCAGGGACACAAATGAACTCCCAGGGGTGTATTTTCTGTTTCCCATCCAGTTATCCAGGTTGCATTTGAAAAGGGATAATGAGGTACTCTGCTTGACGTGGAGAGGGAGTCTATTCCACAGATGTGGGAGTCTCTGGGACACAAATCTGTCCTGCCAACAAATCCTATTGATGTCACAGACCAGATTGAGGTCGCGCGTGCAGGTTACTTGAGTGGAGCTTGACCTATGGATATGCAGCAGTCCCATCAAGGCGGGGTCTGAGATTGCTTTGTATGCCAGACAGAGGTCACCTCTGAGGAGTCTGTATGAAACTGAGTAGAGGATTAGGGCTTTTAGCCTATCTGTGTAGGGTAGATGTTTGAGGCCCTACATTCTTCTGGTGAGGAACCTCTGTGGTCTTTCCAGCTGTTGCATGTGCTTTGCGAGGCATTGTACTCAATAATTGGCCTTATAAGGGAATGATACAGGGATGTTATGACCTCCTTGTCCCTGGATGAGATACCCTTACTTATGAGGTGAACCATGTAGACAGCTTTTCATACAATGGAAGCAACATGGTCAAAAATCAGGTTGATTTCAACCTAGATGCCCAAATCTCTCATGACTGAATGCGTGGTTAGGACATTGTTATTAGTGTGATAATATGTAGGGACATCACTATCCCCAAAGGGGATGAAGATGCATTTTTTGGCATTCAGATTAAGGCCATGTTTCTGGCACCAGTCATTTGTTTGGGTGAGACGCTCTTGGAGGACGTCCACATCACTTGAGGAATTGATGACCACACCCAGCTTGCAGTCATCTGCAAACTTTGTCAGCCATAGCCCATTGGTTTTGGCCTGCACCTCAGAGATGTATATCCCGAATAACAGAGGCCCCAAGACTGATCCCTGGGGTACGCCACTCATTACAGGTCTACTGCTTGAGGTGGATTCCCCTAATTTGATTAGGTGAGTTCTGTCAGTGAGCCAGTTTGCTACCCATCTGGTAACATATGGATTGATGCCTAGTTGAGAGAGTTTATCTATTATGCCAGAGTGGGGAATAATATAGCAATAATAATGCTGGATTTACCCATGGTTGGTGTGGTTTGGTCACGAGGGCGAAGCCCGAGTGGCCAAATAAAGCCAACCGTGGGTAAATCCAGCATTACCCACACCCAGAAGTGGGTTATTGCTATTATACAATGACATTATTTAAGAAAAAAAATAATTATTTTTCTTAAATAATGGCATTGTATAATGCCTCCTTGCTGCCTTTCCACAGCTGTCTGGTATTCTGTGGCAGTTCTAATGTACTGTGCATGTGTATGCCTACGCAGTACATCAGAGCTGTGGGCAAAAGCAATGGAGAAAGCAAGATCTCTGTTGCTTTTTACAAACTGTTTTGCTATGTTAAATGGGTTTAACATAGCGAGACAGTTTTAAAAAAAAGCAACGGAGAAAGCAAGATCTCCATTGCTTTTTACAAAAAGTCTCGCTATGTTAAAGGAGTTTAACATAGAGAGACAGCTTTAAAAAAAGCAACGGAGAATCTCTGTTGCTTTTTTTAAAGCTGTCTCGCTGTGTTAAACTCCTTTAACATAGCGAGACAGTGTGAAGCAATGGAGATCTTGCGTTCTCCGTTGCTGTAAAAAAAGAGTTATAGTAATGGAAAAAGTCAGGGTTTTTCCATTACTATAACTCTGATTTACAACGTACACACTGACCAATCAGCGTGCACATTTTTGAATATTAATGGAGGGTCGTTGTATAATGTCAAATTTCTACTGTCACTTTCTAGAAGCTGATATTGTATGTCTGATGCCTTGTTTTTCACTCTTGCAAATGCTGTCTTAGCCTCTTTGTAAGGTATCCAGTATTCCTTCTTAGCCTTGACCATATTTTCTATCTCCCTTCTTTTCCTGAAATCCTTCTTCCTTTTGATGACTTCCTGGTGTTCTACATTCCAACATCAGCTATCCTTATGTACCTTATTTCCAAACCTTTCTGGTCTGCATAGCTGCTCTATAGTCCTCATACATGCTGCTTTCAGGAGTTGGCATTCTTTTTTTTATCTCCCCCTATTTCCCATTCTTTCTGAGGTGCTAGAGTCCAAGTATTTCCTTGAACTCTTGTGCTTTCTCTCCAGTCAATTTCCAGGTCTTCAGTTTAGTGTCTGTTGACCTTAGAGCCTTCTCTGGCCACTACATGCAGCTGGTTGTGGCAACCAGTGTTTTATGATGTGTGTTGACTGTTTCACTAGGGATGACTTTGCAATCACTAATTCTACTCCAGTGCCCTTTACTTACTAGGAACTCTGAGTTGCATGTTGGCCTGTCTTGTATGTGATGTTGTGGCTCTCTCTTGCTGAAATATGTGTTGGCTACCTTTAAGCCACTTGCCACACAGAAATCTCAATTGGCATGTCCTTCATTTTTGTTACCCAACCCATGTGGCCAAAGGCAGTCCTCATATCCTAGTCTGTCTATCCCAATAATGTACATTCAGATCCTCAATTATCAATAGCAACTCATGTTATCCTATTTTATTGAGCAGGTCCTGCAGCTGATGCCAGAATGCACTCTTTTCCTCACTATCACAGCCCTGCTTTGAGGCATAGGCTGAGATGATGCAAATGGCCCTATCCTTGCACTGAACTCTGATTGCAATGAGTATGTCACTAATTCTGATGACATCCATCACTGTCTTCTGAAGTCTCTCCCTCACAACAATTCCCACACCATTTCTAGCGTGTCCTCATCCTGAATACTAGACACTGGATCCCAAGCTGGGTGGCTTTGTTGGACTATCCTTCCATCTAGTCAACTCCATAATGAGGATGTCAGGCCTACTTATTACCATCAGATCATATACTTTCAAGCTTTTTTCTGTCATCGAGTTTAGCAATCCTTAGTTCATGTTTGGCAGGTTGATTGGTTTTAAATCTAGCTTTTGTTCAGCAGTGCTATGTCAGGTAACCCAAGCTGAGCAACTGGACGTTGGCTGGCCAGTGACTTACTAACTTAGGGCTGCTGGACTCTATGGCAGGCACTCACTGACCAATAGTGGCATGTAGACCCTTCCCTCTATTAGCATGTGCCCCTGGCCACTTATCACTGGCAAATACTCATGCCTATGTTTGGTGACATTAGTCAACACAACCAAATCACATTGAGCCAGTATTTCACAGTTGAGTGGCTAGCCTTGATACATTGCATAGTCTGTGATCCATGTTCTCCTATCTAGAGGTTACTGCAACACCACAGTTGATGCCCAAAGTGTTTGGCCTATACAACTCTTCCCGCCCCACCTAGTATCTCTACTGCTGTTGCCTACAGCTCCATTCTTGGGTGAAGTTGAGGTGGAAACAATCAGCATATTTTTGAGAGGTGGGAGTAACCCCACAAAAAGACAGGGAGAACATGCAATCTCAATATAGCCTTTGGCCAGAAGTTAGAATTAAACCTTGTATCTTGTGCGTGGAAGGCAAAGACCTTAACCATTATGCCAGCTGTGTGTCAGTTGAACTTTTTACCTTGAATATGGGAAGTGAAGACCTTAAACACTATTGGTAATAAAGGCAATGAAAATGTATAACATATGACATTTTTCAGAATGCATACTGCTAAACCAAATAATTGCTTATACTAAAAATTATACATTTATGCTAGCTGTACTTAGTGTAACAGACAGTTCTAGAAAATCTGAGTATTATATGGTCAAACCTAGGTGATACATATGGTTAAGGGAAAACTCTGTTAAGATTGCATCTTAAAAGCCTGTGTGATGGGGAACACAGCTGCACTGGTATGTGAGCTATGTCTAGTGCAGAAAAAGAGTTACGGAGCATTGTCCATATACTATTTATTTATATTTTAATAATGTTCATATTTCTATAAATATCTCAACAATCAACTGATGCAAGAAAAACTTCTTAGTTTCATATGAAAGCTCAACTCTGGAAAACAAAATACTGCCAACAGTATATGTGTAACTTGAGAGGTTTCTGAGATGTTGTAAGTTGTCTATAAAACATTATTCAATGAAATATTGACTCATTTTGCTGTGACATATAAACTTCAGCTTCATGACCTAGACTCTTGTGTATGTGAACGCTGCAAAGAATAGTTTGTGCTGCACAGTTCACCACTTGTTATTAGGTTCATAGGTTCATACTAGGCTATCTGCCCGAGGGCATTTATAAGCCTAGCCCATAGTTTTGCGGCTTACGCCACCCCTTTAGTTTGGAGAAACTATGCCCATTATTTTCCTGTGCCTCTGTCAAGCAGTGACACTGAGGTAACCCCTGGGGTGTATCTGCGATCTCCCATCCATTGGTCAAGATTCCTCTTGAACAAGGCCAGCGAGGTGCTCTGCCTCACATAAACCGGGATTTTGTTCCACAGCATAGGGAGTCTTTGGGTGATGAATCTATCCCTCCAGCACGTCCTATTAATAACAGTGTTGAGGTTTAAGTCTCCCTCCCTTGTGGCTCTGAGGGATCTAGATTTTTTGAGATGAAGCATGTTCATCAAATCTGGGTTTGACATGGCCTTGTATGTCAGGCATAGGCCACCTCTGAGCAAGCGGTAAGCAACTGAATATAACTGGAGTTCTTTCAGTCGGGCAGCATAAGACAGATTTTTGAGACCCTTTATCCTTTTGGTGAGGAACTTTTGTGGCCTCTCCAACTGCTGCAAGTGTCAGGTCAGATACATTCCGAATGGGGCATTGTACATCATTGGTCTGATGAGTGATGAGTATAGGGAGACTATGACTTCCCTTGATCTAGATGTGAATCCCTTCATGATAAGGTGGGCAATGTAGAAGGTCTTCCTAACTACTTTAGCAATATGAGTGTCGAATGAAAGGCTACTGTCAACCTGGGTTCCCAGGTCCCTAATAACTTCTTCTGTGTTCAGGTGATTGCCACCTATATGGTAGCTAGGGGTAACCTTATTTTTCCCAAAGGGTATGACTATGCATTTCTTGGCATTTAACTTTAGGCCATGGCTCTGGCACCAGTTATCCATTTCTGTGAGACCCTTCTGAAGGATATCTGTCGGATGTGTTTTCAACTACGGCGCCTATTTTGCAGTCATCTGCAAACTTTGTCAGCCATAACCCTCCTGTGTTTGCTTGTACTTCAGAAAAGTAGAAGCCAAACAAGAGTGGGCCCAGGACTGAGCCCTGTGGGACACCACTTGTGACAGGCTTTGAGTCTGACATGGCGCCAGCAACTCTGACCCTGTGGGTTCTGTCACTCAGCCAGTTTGCAACCCATCTTGTAATGTATGGGTTTACATTTAAGTTGATGAGTTTTTCAATGATACCCGAGTGAGGTATTGTATCAAAAGCCTTCGCCAGGTCTAGGTAGGCTGTATGGACTGCCTTTCCCTGGTCAATGGCCTTGGTAACTGTTTCGAAAAAGTCAACCAAGTTTAAAAGGCATGATCTGCCTTTGACAAAGCCAAACTGGGTTGGATCCAAAGTCTGCAAGTTCCCTATGTCTTTATTTATGAGATCCATTATGATCCTCTCCATGGCTTTGCAGATAAGGCTTGTCAAGCTAATGGGACGGTAATTTCCAGGGTCGGTGGAGGCACCGCCTTTGTGGAGTGGGACCACAGTCGCTGTGTGCCACTCCGAGGTGAGACTAAGATTAAACAGCTGTCCTAACTGTGGGTTTAATTCCTCGTTGAGTTCATGGAGCACACAGCCGGGGACACCATCAGGTCCCATGGATGCTGTGTTCTTTGCTTTGGAGAGAGCAGTTCTCACCTGGGCGTTAGAGATGTTTGGGGGGCTACAATCATTTGGTATAGATATCTCTCCTTTAGGTGGGGAGGGGGGGGGAAGTTTGTACTGAACCTGTCAGCCAGTATGTTGGCAATGTCTGTAGGATCAGTAATCTTCACATCATTTTGAACTAATTCTGAGCATATCTGGGAGTTTCCTCCTAGGTTTCTGACATAGCTAAAGAATGCCTTATGGTTGTCTTTAGAGTCCTTAGCTATTTTTTTCTCAAAATTAGCTTTGGATGATTTTATGAGAGCTCTTAGCTTTTTACTTATAGTGATCAGCGGTGTCTTACCTTTTAAGGATTTTGCTCTATCTTGTAGTAGCTTTCTCCTTTTGTTGTAGAGTTTGTTTATGGCTGGGGTCCACCAGACTGGACGCTTGCCTTTGGTACAAAGAGTCTTTGTTTTGCTTGGGATTGCCTGATCCATGCAGCCTGCAGGTGCTGGTAGAAGGCATTTGTAAGTGATTCAGCGGTTTGAGTAATGTTAACCGCCGGCTCAGGGGCCTTAAAGGAGACCACACTAGTCTTTAGAAGTGTGAAGTCGGCTTTCGAGAAGTTCTTTACTGTGGTCTTTTTCATTTCGGGTGGGGGCGGGATGAGGACCTCCAGCGAGATTAAACCTACCACCCTAGAACAAATCAGATCTCACCAGTGAGGGGTATACTTCCGGCGTTGAACATTGTGCTCCCATGTTCGTGATGATGAGATCAAGTATGTTTTCTCCTCTTGTGGGGATGGTGACTAGTTGTTCCATGGCATTTGAGTTTATGAATTCCAGGAACTTTTGGGCTAGAGTGTTTGGGCTTGAGTAGTGTTCCCAGTCTATATTAGGGTAGTTGAAGTCACCTAGTATGATGGTGTTCGGAGATACATTTATCCCCTCCAGTGTTTTCAGGAAGGCCATATGAGGTTCCTGAGTTTGCGAGGGTGGCCTGTAACATGCTACAAATTGCAGAGCAGTCTTGCCTATGGTTAATTGCACCTGGATGGTTTCCGATGCATCGTGCGATGCACCAATCTTGAGGTGTGGGTGTCCTTGATGAATATGGATACCCCTCCTCCTTTCTTGGTATTGGCCGGGTTTTGGGGCCGGAACGCATGATATGAGGTAAAACCTGATAGTGCCAGGGTGCTCTCAGGAGCCTTGAACCAGGTTTCTGTCGCAGCACAGACATCGATGTTCTCCATACTGAGAAGGGCCCTCGTGCATCTTGAGGTTGAGACTTCTGGCATTGAGCAGCATTACCCTTAGTTTTTTTTCTTTGTTTTGTTCTAGGGTGGTAGGTTTAGAATTTGAGCCTTGCCTAAAAAAGGCACTATGGGGGTGGCAAGAGCCTTTGCCAAAATCCGGAATCCCAGGGGTGACAAGTGCAAGCCATCCCTTGCGAAGCAGCGTGGCTTGTCCAGCATGTCATCCCAGGCAGACAGACATTGGATCCCCTCTAGTGAGATGTGCATTTGTTTGAAAAGTACAGGTGTAGCTTAGTTTTTATATCAAAAAATATCCATTGAAAGTTAGAGTACAAATATCAAAGGCTCTGTTAGAGGGGATGAGATAATGCTCTTCTATACTCCACTCACATCTTTGCAAACTACTGTCACTACAAAGTTCAGCTGTAAAGTTCTCAGCAGCTAAAACATGCACAATTTGATTTTGGTTGCTGCCTTGCTTATCTTGAAGTCTGGATTTTGTATTAACGTTTTCAAATCATTTAAGTTCAAGCACCATTAACTTCTCCCTGCATATTATTCTTCATTACAATCATTGCCATCATCTGCCTTTTTATTCTATTTCACTAGAGGTAAGGGTGCTGAATCAACTGTTGACAGCAGTCTTGGTTTACAGCTAATCTTCTGCCTTTTTAGAGCATGCAAACCCACCTGCCTTAGATCTTATCTCACATCATCCATCCACCTTTTGGCCAGAAGGCTTAATTTCCTCTTACCTTATTCTGTCCCACCCAAATTTGCATTGACAAATTGCCTTCTGCTGACCTGCATGTGGCTGAACCACTGTAGTCTTGTGGCTGTACCACTGTAGTCTATTATCTTGACTTCCTCTGCAGCTAACGTTGCTTTGGCATCTGTGCTAATGTCCTCAGTTCTTTGTTCCACACTGTACATCCTACTACCCATAACAGGCTCTTCATATATATCACATGAAGCTTCCTCATCTGCTCTGCCTTCATTGCTCAAGTTTCTTTGCTATAGAGAAGCACTGGTTACATCACTGTTTTGTGCCCTTCACTTTCCAGCTTATCTGGCATTCTTCTGTCATGTACTGCCCTTGCCATTTTGTGCCATTTACATGCAACACATCTGATTCTAGCTTTGACCTCCTAATTCTGACTTCCCCTATCTTCAGCCACACCTCCCAGATGCTTGAAACTGTTAATGTGTTCCTCAATTTTACCTACTATTTCAGCTTTCAGCTTCTTCTGATTCCCCTATTTGCTGCCACGATCACTGTCTTGCCTGTACTTCGTTTCATCCATTGGGCCTTCAGTATCATATTCCAGTTCTCTATCACTTGCTAAAGTTTCTGATCAGAGTCTGTTTCACATCATCAGCATACCACTTTATTAATCTGTCCCCTCTAATTTGCATGTTACTGCAGTCCATCTCCAGTATGAACAGTAGTGAGCTCAGAGATGAACCTGATATATACTCATTTCCACTAGCAACCCCTCTGTGAGCCTCAACTCTGTTTGTGATCATGTCATTGGGTCCTCATACATAGGCTACACTAATTCTCCCAGTGCTCCCATAATTTTGAATCACCTCAGAATTGACAAAATGCTTTTTCCAAGACTAGGAATAACTGGTTGGAATCTTTCCTCATCTACAACTTTTCCTCTGCTATCTATCTCACTGTAAATACCAGGGTGGCTGTACAGCATCTTTATCTGAATCAGACCTGCTCAGCTTTGCTCTTAATTTCTTCAGCTGTGCATTTTAATTTTTCATTCACCATGTCCAGCCCTTTCATGCTGTGCCACAAGAGACTGACACTTCTCTACTGCTCACAATTGTGAATAACCTTATATTATTGCACACTGGCACTAGTGTGCATATTTCTCAGCCATTGGGATATGTGTTTCTTTTATTGTTGTGATGTGTACTCTCAGGAGCCATTTTTCTCCTATGTCAACCAACATGTTGATCATATCTGCATCTGAGCCTGGCACTTTCCTTGACTTAATATTCCTTCATGCACTTTATACTTCTAGATTTTCATGTGACAGTACAGCTTCTGTGGATTATCATCATTCAAAAATTTCTGGAACTACTCCTTCCATCCGCTGGTGATATCCTGTGGCCTAGTGAGCAGATTGGTGCTGTATTTCTTTTTGAGTGGTGCCTGCATAAAGACTACTTTATCTTTATGTGTTTGCTTTGCAACTTGCCAGATCTTTTTTGTATCATTAGCCAATTTACTTTCCAGACGCTATTAGGTTTTCTCTCAAAACATGTTGTTCTTTGCCATTGTGACCTCAGTCTTATTAGTGTTAGCCAATCAGTATTTCTGCTTAGCCTGCTCAATCTTATCTATCTCTGGTGTTTTCTTGCAATACTTCTTTCTATTGATAATTTTTTGGACATCTGTAATCTGTATTCCTGCACAGCTTTCTTAATATATTTTATTACCAAACCTGGCTTGACCACATATCTTTTTTTTTTAACTTTACATATGCTGTTTTGAAGTACTGCTACTGCTTGGTTCCCTATTTCCTTTTCTTTCTGTGTTGTTAAGCTGTTAAAACCTTGAGTATTTCCTTGATATCTTATAGTTTCACTCCAACAACTTCAAAGTTTTCAGCGTAGTATATATTAACCTTAGATCTTTCACTGACCATGGCTTCCAGCTGACTGTGGCTACCATTAATTTATGCTAGGCTGACCCTTTCACTCGATTTGGCTGTGGATTCTCTGATTTGATCAATGCTCAATGCCCTTTCATTACTGAAACAATACCTGTCTGAGTTACATGTTGACCACTCTTGTATGTGATCTTGTGACTGTCTATACTGCTGAGTCATATATTGACTGCCATTAGGCTGCTTGCCAGGCTCAAGTCACAAATGGTCTTTCCTTCATTATTCCTGTTGCTCCAACCATGTGAATGCAGGTAATCTTCACATCCTGTTCTATCTGCTCTAATATTAGCATTTATTTATTTTATTTATTTATATTGCATTTGTTGACCATGATAGTCCGACTGGATACATGTCCATTTTCAGCAGAGGCTCGGGGAGAAAAACTCCATAATGATAATAATAATAATAGTACAATAATATTCCAAGAGGGCAAAGGATATAAATACAATATATCAGATAGTTCACCACAGTAGGAGCACATAGGCATGTGCTAAAGGTTAATAGAGTGAGAAAAAATATCAAATAGATCATTTCACAAATTTAAAGCACAATAGGAAACACTACAGTATACAGAAAGGATAAACTCAGCAGGCATAACTGTACATTAAGAATTGACACATCAGATGAGTGGAGTATCTGCTTGCTGATAGTCTAATAGCTAAAGAAAAGACCAAAATGTTGGATTGAGTTTGTCAGGGTTTAGGCAAGGGCAGAGCCAGTTAGTCCTTAAGTATTTTTTAGGTTTTAGGTATCAGGTTCTCACATTATCAGGACCAATTTAGTTTGCCCATCTTTAGTGAGGAGATCCTACAAATGCTGTTTTTTGTGTTTTTTTCCTCACTATTGCAGCCATGCTATAGGGTGTAAGTAGAGATTATGAAAATTGATGCACTGGATTCTGACTTACATGAGTCATTCACTGATTTTGATAACCTACTCGACTGTTTTCAGAACTCTCTGTCTTTCTCTCACCATAATCCCCACCATTTCTAGTCTTCCTTTCATCCTTCCCGTGGGTAGTAGATACTATATCCCAGGTCAAGGGTCTTAGAGCACTGCCCTTCCAGCTCATCTCCTGGATGTGCAAACTATCCAATAGCTTCCTTACCATAATGTCATCCAATTTCAAGCTGTGTCTCCCACTTACAAATTGTGCCCTATCAATGAACCAATATTCACTCAACAGAGCTCTGGGGAGCTGAACACCAGCCAGCCAGTACATTGTTGACACAGGGCTACTGGGCTTCATGGTGGGCAAACAGTGACCAATTGGGGTACAGACACCCCTCCTACCGTTAGCATAGGCCACTGACTGAGGTCAAATTCCCAGCTTTCAACACACATCATTGGCAGATATCCATGCCATTACTCAACATGACCAAATTACCTGGAGCCAGTATTTTACACCACTGTGTAGCATTTCTGATGGGCACAAAGTCTGTGTTCTGCATTCCTATCTAGAGGGCAGCATGCACCACAGGTGATGCTTAAAATGGTTGTTTCACATAATCATTTCATGAACACATCTAGTCTGTGCTGCTCCTCAGGACTTTATTTTTGGGTACATTCTCTTGGCAAACCTCTCAAGTTCAACTGAGAGGGCTGGGTTTGCACTAGACACCTGCCATCCTTAAGGTGGAAGCACTCAACATGTTTTTTAGAAGGTGAGAGGAATCGCACTTGCACTCATTGAGTACATACAAACTCCATAAAGACAGTGACCAGAGAAATTACTTAGTAACTGATGTAGAAAGTGCCACAAAATGTTTGAAGTTTTTGTGATATTTGACCATGGTTGTTTATTTAGAATTTTGTTTGATGTACTATTTTTAAAAGTATGCCATGGTGGTACAGCGGTAGTGTTGTTACTTCACAGCAAGAGGTTCTCCCATTCGATTCTTGGCTTGGCTTGGGAGTGCCTTCTGTGAGGAGTCTGCATGTCCTCCCCGCGGTTGGGTAGCGTTGGAAAAGACATGCGTGCGTAAATGGGCGTGCCTTCATTGAAGGTTGAACGTCAAACTGGCACCTTGGCATTCGTCAAAGTCTACTGCCAATCATTAGTGGACAGGCTAGTTCCACTGTGGCGACCCCTAACCGGGAAAAGCCGAAAGACAACAACAACTATACTATGCCCAGACTTATTTTAAGTCATTTAAGGTTTTGGGACTTTTAATGTTCAGGACAGAACACTGCAATGGCCTAATTTCAGAATGTGATGGACAGGATATTGACCTGTAGAATTAGGTGGAAAAATAGTTGCATTATTTGAAATTTATTTATCAGACAACTCTTCATCAACTTACAATTCAATAGGAAGTGATGAAAATGGCCATTTTGTAGAAATCGGTCTTTTCTTCCAAGATCTCAATAGAAGTAGGATATTTTTTTCTTTTCCCCCAAAATGTTGTAACCTAGGAGCTGTCTGTAATTATTCCTGGGAAAATATGGATTGTGCTTCTAATATGAGAGTGATGAGGAGGGGCCTTCACCATCCATTTCTGTAAGTCGTTTCCATTGGAGAATGGGTCACTGAGGGTGACTGGTCACTTTTTAAAATTTTATTCAGTTGGTAAAGTGGTAAAACCATTAGCTGTAAGTGTCTCTTTTCACAAGCAAAGCAGGGTCCATCTAGTTAAGTGACTTGTTTAGAGTCACACACAGACTGAGCGAATCCAGCATTGGGCTGCAAGATAAAGCCCATAAGCAACTCATAAGCTTAATTATCTGCACTAAACTGTCAGCACTTTCATCTGCCATAGGTGTAATACAGTTCTAACAACTGTTTCATTTCTCCTGTGTTTGTCAATATTTGAATAACAAGCTAAGGTGGTATGCTGTTTTGTAAAAAGACAAGTAAAAAAAAAATTATTTCAGGAAGATGGCAGTGGGGTCTTGCCCAATCTACCTCCACTACGCTTTAGACAGGATTCTAGAACTCACAGTTTGCCTCTTGTCAGATGACAATATTTCTTTTCCTTACATTTTTGTGAATTTTAGTTGTACAGTCCTTCATTAGTTTTATTGTCTTAAAGTTGAGTGTCTTAGTTCAGTTTTGTCTTGTTCTGAGGCAGAATTCCATTCAGCTTTAAACTGCCATGCATTTAGACATTCATTATGAAAGCAAGTGTGTAGAGAGCAGTAGATTTTGAAAGATTCCTTTAAGTATTAAGTCAAGGGCATAAAACTACTGAAAAGGTGCCTGCTAGATGATTTGCAAACTTTATCAAAAATATTACTGCAACCATAGAAATAAGCACGGTTAAAAACTGTGTCCATATATTAGTAACCGAGTATCTTGCTGTACCCTTCTTAGACTCATGTCACAACAGGAGCAAGTGAAGGGTTGGGTTTATTTGCAGAATAAAAAAAAAAATCAAAGCTTAGAACTGAAGCCCCGAGGGCAATTTTCAAGCATTCTTATAGGCAAGATGTTTAACATTTTTTTGCCTGGCCACTGGGTAAACATGAGTCTTCTTACAAAACAAGGCAGAAAAGATATTAATCAAGAATAACTATGTATGTATTCAGCACTCATCATTCTGAATTTTGGATGAATTCTTAACTTCCAGAGTATTTATTTATTTATCGATTTGTTAACCAGAAAAATGACTTAATGAGTTTGGACCAGTTTCACCCACAGCCTACTACATAAGGGAAGAAATACATGTAGTTAGTATAAACGGACAATTTAAGAAATTGCTATACTAAAGAAAATGCACTTCGGCACTAGGAAATATGCACATGCCACAGAAGACAGTAGCAAGAAGTAAGGTTTGAACTTGGGTCCTCAATTTGTGAGCAGGCAATACAGGTTCTTGCTTCATATATTGCACTTCTTGGGAGAACATATGATTCAAATTACTTTTTTTGTTCAAATATAGTACACTAAAGGGTTATAGGAGAGCAAGGGGCTGCCAGTAAAGAACTCCATTGTCTATTTCAGTGTGAGTGCTTTTCATGACTGTTGCCTCCTCATGCATGTGCCCTCCCCCCCCCACACACACACAAATGTGTGCAAGCACACAAACATGTGAACACACACACACACACACACACACACACACACACACATACATCTGGGTTAAAACACATTAGCTCGATGTCTGTGTTTGCCAAGCCTGTAAATGCTAACAGCAAGACTGAGTCTTCCTGACCGGATGAAAACTTCCTCCAAGATATTCAGTATTGCTTCCTCTTGATTTATAGATGATTATTTAATACAATAATAAGCTGAAAAGCAGTGAGCTCATTCTTGAGAGTAGCCAGGTATTTTTAGTTCTCATTTTTGCTACCTTGCTGTTAGTCTATTTAAAAATGTGCACATATTCTGGAAATGCTGTCTCACTTAAGAAAATACCACCTGTCCAACTTTTGACTTGTCCAGGAAATATAAGTTGTTTTCAGAAGACATTGCAGATTTATATTATGAAAACACATTTATTCAGATATGGATACTGGTGAATGTCTCTTATGTGCCTAGACAATGGATGATAAAAAATATAGACAAGCGATGTGTCCTCCTGATTCTGTAATACACGTGTATCTGATTCTGCCATTCGGACTGATCCAGATTGCAGTGAATATAGAATGGAGGAGTTACAGTCTTGACAGAGGTCAAGGGCAAATGTTAATGCAACGGGGAAAGTGTGAACTGTGAGCTACAGTGGAAAGATAGTGAGTCCTATTGTCCACATTTGGTCTGATCCCTGTGGACTGAACCACAGAAGTTGAGAAATCTAAAACTGTACTGTTTTACTGTAACAAAGGCAAAAGCAGGATACCATGGAAAATGCCTTGATGTCGCTTATCTCTTCTAGCTTATACAAAGAAACTCTGTAGAAAGATTCATTTAAACAAACAAAAGGGTTAAAAGAAAAGCAGCAAACAAACCGCTATTAAAAGTTCCTTCAAAGACACCACAGTACTCTGCTTGCTTCAGAGAATAAAGGAAAATCGCACCTTAAAGAAAAACTTCACACAGGTGAAGTCAGAAATTGTATCTTTATTCTACATACCCCTCCCTTCTCTGCTTTTTGTGCAGGAATGTCATGCTTTAAGAGGAGTGTGCGTGTGTTTTCATGCCCACCCTCCGGTTCTCACGGTGCTGGGTCTTGTTAAAAGCTCTAATTAGTGGCTGTTGGCTGTTTGGAAACAGATGTTTTAAACCAAGCTCAAGATTGGAGACTTCAAACAGGGCGGAAAGTAAAAAGAAGTTCGCCCTTCCTTCCCCCAAGATACAACTTTAAGACAGAGCTTGTCAGACTAGGGCAGAGGGAGACAAGAAGACAAAGGGAAATTCCAGTAGAAAATGCTTGTTATAATCCCATATTTGTTAAATACTGTACCCATAGTGAGGATATTCAGTAATGGGTTCTGCATTCTTTTTTTCATTTTTCACAAACTCTTCTCTGCGGCTGTAACATGCTGTCTATCTGTATCATTACAGTAGTGTTTACTGATGCAGAACATAGTAGTTATTTCTGATCAAATCATCATTGTTTTTTTGTGTGAATTTGCATAGCATAACAAGATGTAAAAATGCTTGCATTTTTATATACATAGAGCAAAATCCCTGACAGGCATGAAGTAACTTTTACTTAGTTATGTTTAGCTTACATTTTTGGTGCTTTGTATTTTATACCCATATCCCTTTGATGGATGCATGGCAAGACAACTTAAATAAGAGATCCAATAATGGCACTACTTTGGTACTACCCTGTGCATCATTGTTTTACACAGTAGCTCTGTTACTTGTAATGCATACAGACATACTTGGCATAGCATTACATTTTTCATGGCATTGTAGTGCCAGGAAGATTCGGATCAGGATGGAGATAAGCAGAGAGGTAATACTGTTGCTTTGTTACTTCTGCTAGTATTCAGCAATGAGGAGTGTGGAACTATGTACACTGACAGACCCATCAAGGTCACCTGTGTCCACTGATAGACCCATCAGGGTATCTGTGTACATGTCCACATTAATACTGGAGAATTAATTATAAACAGTGGCTAATACTGGGGAGGGGGGTTAGCAGTTCATTAGTAGTGGCCCCTGTGCATTAAAGTTGAGCTTGTATGTCACTATAGAGAAAAACCTGCACCTTTTATCATTTTACTGTTTTGTCAGTGGTAGCAATTTTACACCATTATGCTGTCCTTGTGTTTTGCTTTATGTAATTGAAGTACCCCTTCATTACGATTTTCTAATGGTAGTGAATGATTACTAATTTTTTGTTACTTCATCAGGACCTCCATAGCACTTGAAAAGAACTATAGGATTCAGTATATATTGCTTTTTTGTATGTAAAGAAGTCTGTTTCTTCCACATTTTTTTAATATTTTAAAATGTGAAGTATATGATTGCAGTAAAATGGCAGGTTTGGAATCTAGTCTGCATCCCTAGAAAACACAGCCCTCTCTAAATGAATGTCCATGGGGTTTACAGATGGACAGGAAGCATGGCTGTTTTATAACCTTAGCTACTCTAATGGTTAGTGCACTTTCTCTCATTCAGCAGCACTTTGATCAACTCGGCAGATGGTCATATCACCAGACGTTACCTTCAGTATCATCAGACATGAGGCACCCAAGCATTGTATGAGTCTATGTTTATGGTGGGGGTCATGTCAGAATTTATACATGGGTTACCTACTGCAGGAACTGGTTGGATATCTTCCCAGATGTCCACCAGTGATTTCAGACATAGTACAGACATCTTTAATCCTTTCCGGCCTGAGGCATTTTGTGGGAGGCATGTTAAATGAGGACCTTACTACTTTCACATCTATCTCTTATCTACTTGAAATGCATCGTGTTATGCCAGAGTTTGTTTCATAGCTGCTTGTCAGCCTAGGAACTGTGTGCTGCAACCTTTTTAAATGAAAAGTTAACTTCATACCCACTGAAGTCCATACACATCTTATATAATTTTTCCTCTTAAAAGTTTATCTGCAATACCTTCTCTCTTTCTGTCTCTTCTTGATATTTGGCATCAATTCAAAGTACCCAGTTTTATTGCTCACACATATCTATACTAGTGTATTGTAATGCAACCTATTTTTATCCAAAGTATGCCAATGTAAGTTGCTCATAATATTGCAGGATCTGAATTATGATCATGTATGTTATTTAAAGCATTTGCTTAATTCTATGCCTCTGTTCTGCAATTGCCTTACGTGACTTTTATTAGTTGTATTAATGTATGCTACTGTACATATTTTTGTGTGGAGTTTTTCTTTCCCAGGGCCTACACTGAATTTTTTCCTAATCAGATTTTCCCTGTCAACAAATAAAGTAAAACATTTATGGCAACCTAAAAAGGCTCAACTAATTCTGTCAGTCAGAAATGTTCTGAAAACTAGAGAATGTGACTAGACATACCTAAGTAGCCATGAAAAGATACATTTCCAGACTCAGAGTTGCAATTAGATTATGAAAAGAATATGCAAGTGGGATCATTCCCACAGAACAGCAGCATATCCCAGTACATGTTATGATCTTGTGACAATCAGCTTCATATGAACTTGGCTCCAAATATAACCTGTAAATCCAGGTACACATTGATATTGTGTCTCCATGACATGTAATTATGACACTAATTAATATTTTGATTCTAGAATCAACAAATTATTGGCAGTACAAAAGATATTCTTATTTTTTGCATTCATAGGTATTCACTTGGATTGAAGTCCAGCAGGCGATTGAGGAGTCTAGTCCAAATTCCCAGTGCCCCAACGACTGTCTTAAGTGACTTACTCAAGGTCACACAGTAGGCAAATGAGGGCTGAGGGAACACCCTATACCACAGGAATGACAGCTCACAGCCTCAACCCTCTGTGCAACTGAAGTGATTTGATCAATGTGGGGCATTTTAGCCATAACCCATTTTAAGTCGAGAAATATGCAGAAAAACGGTAATGATGATCTTACATTTAAGGACGTTATATTGTTGCAATCATGTAGCTAGATACCAAAATATACATGCCTTGTTTTTCATGATCAAAACAGTGTGTGTGTGTGTGTGTGTGTGTGTGTGTGTGTGTGTGTGTGTGTGTGTGTGTGTGTGTGTGTGTGTGTGTGTGTGTGTGTGTGTGTGTGTGTGTGTGTGTGTGTGTGGGCATGGAGATTAAACTTACTGACATCCTAGTCAATGTAAGAACAAAGACACAATACATAAAGATCCACTTGTTTATCTATAAAGGAGAAAGCATAAAAAAACACTTCAAGAATTGCACAGTCATACTATTACTTTTGATCTATGCAAGTACTGACAAATGCAACACTGTTGTAGGAATGCCATACATTATTTTTAATGCCTACTAATGTTATTATTAAAAGACTGACGTTTTTATAACAGCCACATACTCTCACCCCAGCACTGTCTTGGCACTTTGTTCCTGTTCATCTACCTATTCCTTTCAATTCCTCTTCAGAGACTAGAGACATAAAAAGGACATAATGAAAACTGTAATGGTGGTGTGCAGTGGTAGGTTACTTGGGTAGCTAAAATAAGTTATACTCACACTACAAAGGTGGTTACTGTGCCTTATCTCCTTTCTCCCATCAGTGAAGTAGATTGGAATTGCAACATCTCATGTCACTGCTATGATGACAGCACTTTTTCCCCATGCGTGGGATGCCAGTAGCATGGTGACATCTTTGCTCAAACTATTCCAGGCATCAGCCTTATACTGTGACCAAGTACAGCCTTCCTGCAGAAGCATCCAACTTGACTCCTTATGAACGATGTCCAGAAAAGTCTTGGATTTCTCCTTATATCACCTCAGTACTCTTAAAGAGCAATACCCTCTCCCTTTCTTTCTCCTGCCAGAGTACTTCACCTTGAAGAATCTCAATGAAAAATGTAGACAGTCAGCAACCAAAATAATTCTTGCATCTCCCATCTGCCTTCAAAATGGCAGGCACCAACAGTCACTGCATTCGCATGATGGATGCCAAACTCAGAAAATATAGGTACTGTATTATTGTTTTCAATGGCACTTTAACGTTTGAAACATGGCAGTCCTCCTTCCTTGTGTATGCTGTTTATGGTTAAATATGGGTTAATAACTTTCTTAACTATAAAATAATTGGCTGCCTGTGCATGTGCAGAGATGCCCACAGGTGCTCAGGTGTGTGCATAGCATTATGTAGAAATATCCACTACGTTTACCAGGTCTCCTCATTGCAGAAATTGAGTAACTCAAAAAAATAATAAGATGATCTCTAATTAGCATAATCACAATGCCCAGAGGGGTGAATATAAATTATATGTTTATTTATTTATATTTGTTAGCCAGAGTAGTGTACTGATCAATATTGATCAATTTCTGGTACAGCCAAGGTGAAGTATAAAGCATTTCTCAAACAGAAAATATGGAAATATAATCATTAACAGAGTACTTCAGACTAATTACAAAAAAAATAACTGCGTATTTGCATTCTAGTGAACAAGAGCAGTCCAATGTACAGTCAAGCAGAGTATAATGTGCAACTAGTTTCTAATGTTAGTCAATCTTCAGTGAATCTTGAGAAAAGAGAAGAGACTTGGAAAGGAGATTGGTCATGTGATGTGTCCCATGTAGAAGCAAGGGCATTGGGCTTCAGTGAAGAAGCACTTGGAAAGGAGATTGGTCATGTGATGTGTCCCATGTAGAAGCAAGGGCATTGGGCTTCAATGAAGAAGCTGAGTTGCATTCTAAATATGGAATAAGTGTTGATTCCCATAATGTCACTGGGGAGAGCTTATAAACAAGCAAATGTAAGTGCAACAAGAAGCATATAACCTCATCATATTACAGAAAAAAAACTTCTGTGACCAGTGTTTGAATCCTGTTAAGGGCTTTTTGAAGAAATATACTCGGTCAAGAAGATAACTGTTTTAATAAGGTAAGTACTTATTTTTACACATCTATTTGTACAACAGCTATTGGTCTTCTCTTTAATCTAAGCCTCACTAAAAGAGATGTTAGTTTATCAATACTTATAAATGTGTTGTCCAAAAGTACACAGTGCAAATGTACTAAATGTAGTAACAAACTGGATTATTAAGGCAGATGGTAGACACACTGCTGACCTCATATTAAGAGTAATGTTCACTATTCTAGCACTCTTAATTAGCCACAACCTTTTTAACAGTGCTATTTTAAAGGTCAGGTATTGTTCCATTGTTGCGATATGTTTGTTTTGTTACATGACTAACATTTACTTAAAGACTGCAGGTACAGATATCTAACTGCCTGACACAAGTACAGCATACTGTATGGCCTAGTTGAATAGTAGCAGTAAAAGGATTATTAATGCTCATGCTGGCACAAGGCCATACCAATAGACCTATCCCTAAAAAACACAGCCCAGAGAAAAGAACTGCATCTGGTGGTGCTGCCACATCCACATCCAAATGCAAGTCTACAATTGTTAATAATGTGGTGGTTTTGGAGGACCTCTTTCTCTGTAGGTATTGGCTCTTTGCTGTCCATTTTACTGACCAGTTCTTCTGTGACCTTGCTTGGGTTGAAACTGTCAGCAGTGTTAATGCTGCGGGCATTCTAGATCACAACTGTGACACGGTCTTCCACAGAGCTATAGATATGATTGGTGCTACCACCAATAACTAAGAAGCCATGTCACAGGAATGTAGGGAAACAGATGAAAGGCCATCAACCAAACCACCCTTTGCAGAGATGGAGAAGATCAAACTGGTGATTACTGTGGATTTTACCAGAATATCTTAATGAAAAATGATGCCTTATAATCACAAGTTTATATTTTACCCACTTTAGATGAGATGCTTAATAATGAGAGTACATTTTCAATATCCACATTACAGGCATCCCATCCACCAAAGTGGTAAATCTAACATCCATTTTCAAGATTTATATTTTGTCATGATTTTACAGTGCTTTGTTTATTTATTTGCCATTTTTTTCAAAGAAAACTGTGGCATAACCTTATTTCTGAAAGGTTGAATTTCTGTTGTACTACTACGAATCAGTGCAGATATTTAGGGGTTGTACACCCCATATGCATGCCACTGAACAGTGAAATGAATCCACAGTTTATCATTGACTATAGTTTTGTCATTGTTATCCTTTTGTTTTTCTTTTTGCTATTTTTTTAATTAATTTTTTTATAAATATAAACAAATAGTATGTCACATACTGGGTAGAGTTTTACACAGATAGCTATGCGTAATGCATCCATGTCATAGTTTTTTTAAAAGATGAATTAGTAAGCTTGCTGAAGGACTCATATTGGTTTCAAAGTAAAGCATTTTAAAATTGACACTGACCAGCACTTCTTCTACCAGGTAATTCATTTTTGTATCCATGCTGGAAGTTGTGCTTCATTTCTATTATCCATTTTGTTATAAGGAAGCTGGTATGAGTTTTATATCCTGTTAAAGGCATAGAATAGTTCTGCCTTATTTTATATAGATATGAATTTTTTATAAGGTAGTTTCCTTCAAATCTTGAAGGTTATGTCGTGCAATAGTGTCCTGCAAAACAGAAAAGAGATAACTATGAAAAGTATTTCCAGATGTTTTGCAACAAAATGACCAAATCAGTTTTTATGCACAGAAAAAATATTCCTACAATTGTGAGCAAATAACTTAGGTAATTATATATGGTTGTTATTTAGGTAAATATACCATTGGTCAAACAAAAACACAATGATGAAAATGTGTGCCATTGGACATTTAAGGCCCACAAAACCAAAAAGATTGACTACTAATATATCACTCCATTTCAAAGAGATCTAGTCCTCAGAAGTTACATCTTTTGATATTGTGTGTGTTTGTGTGTGTGTGTGTGTGTGTGTGTGTGTGTGTGTGTGTGTGTGTTAAGAGGAAAGGGAGGGAGTGTTGAAAGTAAACCATCGGAATTAGAAGCATGGCCTGAATTCACTTCTGCACAAGATTTGGGCAGCTATGTGTCACTAAGTGACAGCACAAGGAGACACAATATAAAATGAAAATGTATAGTGCCGATGGGCAGATACCTATAATTTAGCACATGTAAATGACTGCATGCATGTGGACCTAGCTGTGCAGTGGAACTAAGCAAGAAGACATAGCCATGCAGTGAAATAAATAAAGAAGTGCAAGACACAAATCCACAGAGTGGTTGTATGCTTCCTGGCAAGGTGTACTTTCTTTTCATCTTACTTCTTAATAAAGCATATATTGTTAAGCATGCCATAACTGCAAGTATATGTTTTCTCCAAATATATTGCAGTCCCTTCAACTACATGATACCTCATATACTCCTTAAACGTTTGTCTTATTGCAAAATGATAAACCTAATTCATTTCTGAACTGTTTTATTTCTCCTGGGCTAAATATGTAAATGGTCCATCAGGATTAGCATTCTACCCCACTTAATAAGTGAAAATAAAATGAAATCATCTCACAAGAACAGACACTATGAGGTCAGAATGATACCTGTCAAGGTAATACAGGGCTGCATGTTTTCCCATGTCACATAAAAGGCATGAAAGAGATGCAAAAGGAAATAATAAATTGGAAAACAGCAAGCCGAGGCTTGCACAAAAATATAACATATAAGAATGTGTGGGTCAGGCGAAGAAGGGCAGCTTTTTTTCATGGCATGAACTCATTTTTTTTCATGTAAAGGAAAGGGAAGAGAGAGGGTAGTGAAAGGGGAAAAAGGGCAGGAAAGGGTCCAAATAGTGTGCGGGACAGAGTAGTAAATAAAGGAAAGCATAGGCAAGCAGGAGTGGAATTATACAAACTAGAATGGAAAGACATGGTATAGACACAGATAGAGTGTTGTGAAATTTTGATGAGAAAGGTTGGAAAGATGTAGGATATGGAATGAGAAATAAATGGAAGGGAGAACATAAGGCTGGGGATAGGAAGAAATATGAGCAGCTGGCATGTTATGTACCATCTTGATCCAGAGATATATCACAGGAGTCTGTCATTTTATGATTCTTTAGATGGCTGCTAATATGGGCCACACTAGCCTCTAGTGTCCCAATGGCAGTAGCTGGCCAGTCAAGTAAATCTGCAATATGCACCACTAGGCTTCCTATTTGGCCATGTATCTGACCAGTCATCTCTTCACCTCAGGCAATGTGAATGGACTACCTGCCAGTGACATACCTCTCAAGTGTACCTCATTACGAGGAACGTACCTCATTTGGGGTCTTAAAAAGTTCATGTTCCTCGAATTTACTCAAAGTTCCACATTGAAAGACTCTGTCACACATTCAGTGTTAGGAATTTTTTAAGTGAAATCCATTGTAAATAGAAATTAATCATATTAATTAATTAAAAGATCTTTGTTATAAGTAAAACCAGCATATTTTAACCATCCTATGACCTTCCTAGTTGAATTTGTTAGTAAACCATTAGTATGTGTTCCACATTTTGCCCATTTGTTCCACATTATGATGGCTAGTGTTCCTTATTTTGGACATGGAAGGTTGAGAGCTATGGCCAGTGAGGAGCCAAAAGCCCTATCCAGTGAGACACTTCTATCCTCTTCACTCTCATGTACCTCAATCACAACCTCATTAGGAGTGGGACACAGTAGATGTGTGCAATAAGGAAATCTGCTGCCAGTACCTGCAATGAGAGACTAGGTTGTAAGGTAGTTATTAGTGAGTAAAGCCTGACAATGGGGCTTATGCTGGAAAAGAAAGGCCACAAAAGCTGTAAGGTACAGCAGTAGAAGAACATATGCACTCCAGTAAGTATTTTGACTTTAGAATATGGGAGGTAGCAGGCAAGTATGTGTCCCCCGCATTAATGTAAAGCTATGTAAATGTAATATGATACAAGTATGCATGCATGGGGACACAGGAGGCAGTGTATATACAACTGCAGAAAATCCACATGAAATGTGATAGGCATATCACATGTATCACCATGACTGCCATGTACCCTGGGTGCCGAATTGTAGAGGACACCAAGCCACACCTGTTACCTTTAAAAAATGCTTCACTGTTTATAATATGGCATAAGTATTTGCAGTTGTGATCACTTATCAACAAGCTGTAAATTCTTAAGAAATTATTAGGGTGCTACATTAATAGATCAACTTTTTACAAATTTTCTCTGACAGCAAAAAAAGTTTACAAAATGGTTTGTTAAATGTAGTAACCTAGAAACAGAATGTTTGATAGTTTTTAAGCTATGATTAAGTTGTTGTGATTGTAGTTTGCATATAGATAGTAAAGGAGTGGAACATTATCTGAGGTGCCAAACACCTCTGCTACAGATCTGAACCAGATGCAAATGCTTTTAGAAAAAGGCAATGATTTGCATTACAGCTATTTGATCATTCACATTTTCTTTAAAGAAATTGAAATTAGCTAAACCATTCAGGATTTTTTTTTTTTAGTTTAGATGCCCACACATTCATTCATTCCAGTAATAGTATCTGCCAACTTAGTCACAGAAGCATTTGTTACCAGTTAAAGTGCACACGCAGAAGTTTCTATTGCAGTACCATTATTTACATCCCAATTTCTTATGTATCTTATTAGGTATAGTTTATATAAATTTAGAGTATTAAGATATGATGCATCTTACTGTATAATCTTCTTTCTGAAAAAAAAAAATAAAACATATTAAAATTAATGAAACAAAATCTTATATAAAGCATGGAGCATAAAATTTGACTAGACATCAGTCATATGTTCTTGAACTAAACAGTCCTAACATGTTTTGTATTTTTAAACTTCAGTTGTATAACATGCTTTGTACAGTATTTTTCAAGGACAGCAAAAGACACGCATTATAAATCTGGTACAGCTTAAAATGTTTCAGCATAATCTATACCCAGTTTTGCTCAGACATCTCATGTGTTCAGTTAGATAAGAAGATAATCAATTAAGCATGGCTTTCAAGAAACTTTTACTTTGACGACCCTATCCAAATTTGATCTTATATATCTCAAGAGGAGGTTATTGGTTTCTTAGTCAATTTTTCCTGTCATTCACCAGACTATGCCATGACTGTCAAATTAAATGTTCTGTCTGCTTTGGCTGTATACTAAATGCTGTGTAACAAATATGACCAGCTGTTTTTATTTAGTATAAATGTGAAGATGTTTGTGCTTACTAACTGCTTCTTATCCAGGAAAATCGTCACCTGGGAAGAACTGCACAGCAACTGCAAAGAAAGTTTTTTGTTAATACACATTTGTTATAATACTTTGAGGTTTTCATAAATGTTTTATTAATAGCAGTATATATTTACTATCTCAGATATTTTGAATAACAAGTAAATTTGACGTTTTTCTTTTGTCTTTTGCAAGGGAAATTTCTGGTTTCAAGCATTTTTTACATGGAAGTGTTCATTTCTTTTAAATTTTGTAAAGTTGTTTTGTTTTATGATGTATTATTCAGTTAAAGAAAAAGGGAGCCAAAAGAAAGCATATGTCTATAGACATGTTAAATTTGTGGGCTTTGCCCTCACCATATTCAAACAAGTTCCTTTCCCATATATACATGGGTGTGCTTATCTATCTATCTATCTACCTGTCTAGCTATCTGTTTATCTATCTATGTGTCTAAATATGGCTTACAGTCAGTCTGTGAAATGCTTCTTTTCTTAACAGCTTGAATAATTTACCTGTCTAATCAAGTGATGCTTTATCAAATTTGTGAGATGGAATGTAAGCAAGTAATGTACGTGTGGGTTTAGGTATGAATTCTGAAACTTTCAGATACACTGAAAGTTTTGGCATTAAAAGGTGGGAGTATCTATGTGAGCATTTCCAGGATATGGTTTGAGAGAGGGCTAAACAATGGGAGAGATTTGGCACTGTGCATGTGTGCTAATGTATATGTTATGTCTGAGCCTCTTTTGTGTACTGACAGTATTACAGAAGTGCTTTTTCTAAGGTGTAGATATATATATATATATATATATAAATATATATATATATATATATATATATATATATATATATATTACTGTCACTGTTTGTTTTTTCACATTTGTTAAAGTCTAACACCAGAGAGATACACAGCAGGTAGCTGCCTTGGGGATAAGAAAGAAGAGGCATGCTGTTGTGGGTATGGCAGCATCAACTTAAAATATATGATGATGGGCATTTGTTATTTCATATTCACTCCAATATAACACCATGGAATTACACAGAAGGTGACTATCTTTATATTTTTTGAGGTTAATAAGGTAGGCACTATTTCCAGATATGATTTATGTATACTTCAAGCCATTTGTCTTCTCAGTTTATTGGGAATGATTATTTTGTCAACTTTTAACATTAAGCCTTTGACACAAATTATTTCTACATGAAAGAAAAAAAATAATACTAAATTTTTGTTTTCCTCATGATTTCTGGTTTCAAGTAATCATAGATCAAAAGGGGTTAGAGCTGGTTATAATGGGTGAATTGTTTACCTCACATACAGAAGATACAGGGTTTGATTCTCACCTTTGTGGAAATTGGCTAGGGTTAAAATACCCACAAGGGCATCTAGTCTAGAACTTACCTATGAAAAAGTTGGAAAAGAAGGGTTGAGTAACTCCTCATATGCTCACTTCCCTAGGTCATTAGGAAAGTTTTTACTCTTCATCTTCAGCGGTGTGTGTGTGTGTGTGTGTGTGTGTGTGTGTGTGTGTGTGTGTGTGTGTGTGCGTGTGTGTGTCTCTGTATTATGAGGATTATGGAGCTGTCTACAAGCAGTTTCCTGTGGTCAAGGGTTTGATTCCCTCAGTATACACTGAAGTCATTTACAGCAGTGATGTTGTCAATGACCAATCTGGACCACAGTTTCAGTAAGCCACTGCTTTGTTCGACTGTTTTTTAAGACAGCTTTTCACTGATGGGCTTGATTGCCCTTTTGTGGCAGTTGTGTGAATGTGGAGTTGGTATTAATAATTAAGGGGGTATGGGGCAAAGGCAGCCCACATCTCTGGGGTGTTTTTGATGCAAAAGGTTCTGTATGCGTGCATGTGTGTGTGTGTGTGTGTGTGTGTGTGTGTGTGTGTGTGTGTGTGTGTGTGTGTGTGTGTGTGTGCAGGTCAGATTTTTTTTTCTGAGTGTGTGTATTCAAAATGTATTCCATGTGAACCTGTTTTAGGCTCATCCCAGATGTAAAAAACAAAACAATGTCAAGAGAATTCACAATGAAATTTTACAAGAGATTGGAAAGACAATATAGCTGCAAAAATACATTCACAAAGTGCAGGTATGCCAACATAAAAGCAAGTACAGTGGTAAGGAAACATTTACAATACACAGATGTTTACAGTGTTTACAGAGTAAGGAGCACATATTTCTGTTAGAGGCACTGTAAGTAATGCATGAATACAGGTAGTGAGGAGCTGAATGGAATTAAGAGAAGAAAGAGTAGGTGGTAAGTGGAGTCTGACAAAGGAATTGGTTTTAATGGTTATGTAAACCAGTGATGCTTGTAGGTTTAAAACTCAATCATCAGATGAGGCTCTAAACTGGTGTTCCATCTGCAGGAGTTGGTGGTAGCTCAGGTAGATGTAAAAGAGCCCATGACACTTATCAAAAAGTGTAGGGGCACTTTATTGATTATAACAGCTTATATACACTATTTACATTATATACAGTATGTACATTATTTACAATCACTTATATTTGATATTACAACATCATATAACTTCATATATTTCAATTATTCCCCCCCGACTCTTTTTTCTACAACCAAAACATATCTTTTTCAAAATTTCAGATAATACCCATTTCCCTTTATACTTTATCTCACTCAGTCTTTCATTCCATATCACCCACAGAACATAAAACTATTTTCTATCAATTTCTTTCACTTCCTTTGTTTTTTGTTACCATAATATCCACATTCACAATTTTTGAATCATGCAATACATTAATTTCACATAATGTTCCCACAATTCTCTCACTCTCGTACAATTTAAGAAAACATGTTCCATCGACTCAGTCTTGTGACAATAGTTACATATCCTCTCTTAAATCCTTTTATAGGCTATATTTGCATTAACAGACAGTTTTCTTATCATTAACATCCACACAAAATCTTTGCATTCATACATTTTTTTCTCCATATAAGCCTTGCTTTAATTGCATTTCTAACCTAACCAATGCAAATAAGATACTGCTTGCTGGACAGCCTGGTCTTATCCCACACTCTGTTCTAATTTTTTTACTTAACTATCCATTTAATACTATTTCAATAATATTATTTTCATATACTGTCATATACTGATTTTATAACTTTTATTATTTTATCACTTTCATTATAATCTCTTAATATACTCCACAGTTCCTCATATTGTATTCTATCAAATGCTTTATTTTCATCTCCAACCAATACTGTAGTTTCCACTTTTTAATTTAAAATGTCATCTATTACCTCTCTTAATACCCAATGTAAATCCTGACTTCCTTTCTATTTCTTTTTTTAAAAAAATCATAGGTTACAGCACTCTATTCACACTTTCTCCTAATCTTTTCCCGATTATTCTCATAAATATTTTATACTCTGCTGTTTTATACTATTGGTCCCCAATTTTGTCTTCCTTCTTCCCTTTCTTCCATAAAAATTTCATGGCCCTCATACATATCCCTTTTTTCATTTATCCCAGTTTCTAACCATTCATTCAAAACTTCTACAAAATATATTTTTGGCAATTTTTCATATTATAATACATATGGTATTCAGTTCTGTCTATTCCTGTAGCTTTCTCCATATCCAAGTCTTTTAAGATTTCATCGAGCTCACCTTTATTTATATTTTTTCCATAATCTCATTCTCTTCTTAACTTATTTACTTCTCATATTTGCCTCTCTTTTATCTCTGTCTTCTTAAATGTATTTTTATATACTGCTCTATTACCTCGAATATTTTTCTTGTGTAGTCACCTTTTCTCCTTCATTGGTTTCCAGTTCTCTTATTACTCTGTCATTTTCTCTCACCATTTTACTGAAATACTGAGCTATTTATTTTTCTCCCTTGTAAAAGTACTTTGCTTAAATAACATTTTCTTAATTTCTCTTGATTCATTTCATATATTTCCTTCCCCCTTCCATAAAAGTTTTTATTATTTCTTAATATTTCTCTAAATGCTGTATGATGTAGCAAACTATAACATACAACTTTTTTTTCTCCTTTTCATTGCTTAACATTCTAAAAAAAAATTTTTTTATACTTTCCTTTAAAGCTTAACTACCAATCAGTCCAATTTTTATAAAATATTTTCATTTCTACATGATCTTCCCATAATCAATTTCCTTTTTCTCTCCTTCATCTAAATGTTTTTTCATTCAATCATCTAATACCTTTACCTATGCTATATATCCTTCCTCTTCTTTTACTTCTACCCATACAGCCAAATGGTCTGAAAAACTGTTTCCTTTGTTCCTTTTTTTATAATTTCCAAAGGATCAGATATTATAAAATAATGAATATCTGTTTAATCTAATTTCTTTTATACATCTAATGTATATTATCCCATATACATAACTTTCTGCTTTTTATTATTTCATATACTGTGTTAACATCATTCTCTTATTTCTTTCTTTTCCTAAACTCACAATTGCAATCTCCAACCAATATTATTTTTGCATTTACTCCTATATAGTTTAAGATTTTTTAAACATTTCCTCTGTTCCTTTATAGTGATATATGCATGCATTGCAATAATTATTTATACATGCTTCAGATATCTTATATCTAACACTGTTATTCTACCTAACCAAACTAAAGTATAATCTAAGACATTAATTATTATATTACGTAACACAGCAATCCATAAACATGTGTCTTTTCCCATATTCCATACAATGCTTTCAGCCCACATGTTTCCATCTGCTTCCTTGCTTCCTCCCTTAAGATTCTTGTATCTTCTAGGATAATTACATGCATATCAAGTAGCATACACCATTTCAAGATATATAACCGTCTTTTAATATCTTTATACTATTAAAGTGTATTGTTAAGATTTTCAGGTTTTTCTAAATTTATTATATTTTCATCTTACCCCTTATTATTTTTATTTTCTTTCATAATCATACTTTTAAATTTTTTCCCTCTCTTTTACCCTTCTCCCTATTGAATTGCCTTTCAGTTCTTACTATTTTCCTGATACTATCTTCCTATTCACTTGTTTCTAGTACTAATTTCTCACTTTCATTATTTTCCATTTCTTTATACTTCATGTTTTTATTTCCCTCTTGTGTGATAATTTTGTTTTTCATGTTCATGCCTTATTACATTTTTGCTATATCATGTACATGTTACTGTGTCTGTTCTTTTTGTTCAACATGCAAGTAATCATCACAATTATCTGATTCATGACCCGTTTTCCCATATTTTTTACACATCAAATCACATTTATTTGCTTAATGTCTCACTTTTCCATAAACAAAACATCTTCTCTTATGACAATTACTTATTAAATGATCACTCTTTCCACAAAAAAAAAAGAAAAAAAGTTTCCGGCAGTCCCTTATATCTTACATAACCTCTCTTTCTTTCAGCAGTTATTATACTTGGAATATGTACAATATTATCATTTTCCAACTTTCAAAATAATCCCACAATCCCACCCCCAGTCCATAAACCTCTAGTGTCATATATTTTCATAGTATCCAACACTACTTTGCATACAATATTTAAACAGTCTTTCAATGCTTCCTTATCCACCTCAGTTTAAAATTGTACAGCAACTCTCTTTTTAGTCTCTGTTGAAAGTCTGCACCACATAAGAGTTCCATAGACTACAGTCTTTCTTTTTTTTCAAACCTGTCTAAACCTATTCCATATATTGTCCAGTTTCAAATATAATGTCATAAAAAGTTTCTGTATTAAGATGAATAAAGGCTCTTACCTTGTTAGGTGACATTCCCAAGGCTGCAATAACTGTATCCCATAACTTATATCTTTTGAGTTCTTTCTCTTCCTTACCGCTAAGACATACAACAAACTTCTTCTTCATGACCTTTGTTCCTTCTTCTCCCTCTCTTCTTTGCTTATTGCCTTCTTTCAACATCATTGCATATGATATTTTGCCTTCTGTAGTTTCTGAAGCTTCCTCCTCCTGATTTTTATCCACAATGTTGACCCAGGATGCTGCCATTTCACTTTCTAGTTCACTCTGCATAATCATTTCTTTAAGAAAAACATCATGCAACCATCCTGACTGGAGGACTGTAACAACACAGTCTTGTGCTGTAACCTCTCATTCAAAGAGGTTAAACTGAATCAAATCCTCTGAAGCCTCTGAAAATCCTTCTAACTTTTTGGCTGCTTTGTAAAAGGATAGATCACCTTTTCTAATACTTCTGACACATTATTATCTCTTCCAAGTGCCTCCTTAACTTTTGACTCATTCTCCAACACAACTGATACCTCTACTGACCAATAATCAGCCTTTAGCACCAAAACACTGCTTTCTCAGACCTCCATGCCTGCTCACACCAATTTCCTGCTCCTCTGAGCCATCTTCACGTCCAGACCAGAAGACAGGAAGTGCAACTACAAACAACATCCCCATATGCAAAATGAGCATGGGAAGTTATTTGATGCTCTGGCCAAATTTCCCATAGTAGTGTAAATACCAGCTTGGGTCTCCCCTAAAAAGAGGCCATTATCCTAGTGGGACTAACCCAGTCAACAAAGGATAGATGACTACATAAATAAATGCATAATGAGACTGATAGTAATAGTGGCTGTGAATAGAAGTGTGAGCAGTGGGAAAGTACAGAGAAAGAGAGGCAGAAGCAGCCAATTAAGAGAGAGAATTGTTTATTGAGTAAGCTATCAAATAAATGGAAGCATTGAGAGCTAGCTATTAGAGTGAGAAGGACGGGAACAGGGGAGTGGGAAGAGAGGATGATGGTGAAGAGAGGAGTGTTAGTGGGTTATGGTGGGAATTTGGGGCAGTTGGAGGAAGAAACTAGTGCAGAGCCTGTAGATGGCATTGGTTTAGATGTTCAAAAAACAATGGCTAGTGATTACATAAGCATTGTTAAAGAAATTAGGCATCAGCTGGAATACTTTATATGGGCTAAGTCAACAATCTTCTACTTCAGTGGGGTACTGTTTGAGACCTTTCCTGAATTGCAGTAGAATAAATAAGTTCTTATAGCTGGCATTATAGTTTTGCAGAATTTGAAGCCTAATATAGAGAAGGTGTGGCTAAATCACACAACCAGGCACTCTGAGGTTTGGAAAAGGAAAGAGAAATTAATTTTTGTTGATGCTGAATGTTAATGTTGTGAGAGGACTGATGAAATCTGTATATAACCGTGTTGTTGGCACAGAGAAGGAAATAGAGATGTGGGAGCTCTGTTGGAAGTCTGTTGATGCAAATGAAGAAATGCAGGCATGATAGAATTTAGCCCCAAGAGACTCATTTGAGTTGGGAGCTTTGGTTGAAGAGGGAGAGCCTATTTTAACTCTAAAATTATGGGAGGAAAGAAAGATGAGGAACTATTGAGAAGCTTGGGCTTGATATCATAGGCTAGAAGGGCAGTGTGAAAGAGTGGATGGTCTACCATGTCAACTGCTTTGTTTAGGTTAAAACATAATGTTACCGTGAATTGCTGTTTGTCTGTACTCATTAGGATGTTGTCAGTTATTGTCTTGATAGCTGTCTTTCTGCTCCTTTTGTCCCAGAATCCATGGTCTTTGAGGATAGGAGTACTTCCTCAGCAATACACGGCCTAATTTTTTTTGGCACTTTAACAAATGTTTGAAGTATTGAAATGGGTGTGTATTTGAGCAGGTGTGTGGGTTATTTTTTGGAATCTGTTTATAGCAGCAGCTTTCTATAATTCAGCAAAGATACTGTAGCAGAAGAAGATGAAAAGTGAATAAAATAGTTCTACATTGGGTATTATGAGCACAAGCTTCTCTTGTATTATGGCCAATATGGTAAGTAAGGGTCTATATCAGTTATTCGAAAACTAACTTCAATGTACATCCATTCATCAAATGTTCACATCAGCGAATGTTTTTCAAAGGGCAGTGAGTTACATGTCCAACATATTGAGCTACACACACATACCGCAGTATATCAACCCCATCAATGTCCCCTAATGTGGGGGCCTGTGCCCCCCACAACCACCCCTACTTATATATACCAATAATGAGATCACACTACAGTGGGGAAAAGGGCAAATTTTCCATTTCTGGCCAAGTAACTTGCTGCCATGTGAAACACATTTACTAATGTGTACGTTCAATGACTGGACATGCACTGATTTATGTTTGATGACTGGCCGTTGTCTGAATTTAGTTTTTGATGAACTGATATAGACCCAATAAGTAATATACTAAATGTAGATGTAGAGTCTGTAGAGTTATAGTATGGTGTTAAAGGTCATCAGGCCCTGATCGGTTGTCACAGAGAATTTCATTGTTTATATTTTCAATATATTTTCAATACCAAGTAGTAGAAAGAGCTTTGGATGCTGTTGGTCAGGTGATGGTGATTTTATGGCACTGGAGGAGATGCTGGATAAATTCATGAGTGACTAGTCCTTTGATTGTTATTTAAGAGTTGCTAGTGATGAAATTATTTTCTGTTCTCTGGAAATATGATTTTAAGCTGTGTAGTGAGTGCAGTCATTTAGAGAATTTGTGTCAAGGAATCGTGGAGAATCTGTTCAAGTTAAAAATAAGGGGTGACCCCCTGTGCCCTGGCCAAATTTTCCCTAGTAAGTATGAATGCTACCTGGGGTTTCTTCTGAAAAGAGGCCATTGGCTTAGAGGGACTAACCTGATCAACGAGAAATAGATAGATAGATAGATAGATAGATAGATAGATAGATAGATAGATAGATAGATAGATAGACAAATAGCTAAATAGACAATTTGTTCAGACAGAACTCCTGTATTCAGCATTTTTATGTCACATTGAGTACTCAGTGCAGTTTTCTGACACTGGTAATCAGATTTATTAGACATACTGTATGTACCTATGTGAATCAGGAGTCTGAGTATGACATTCAATGGTTAGTTGCATGGTGCAGCTCTGTGGTGTTTACTTGTAGTTGAGAATATGTGGGTAATGTGCTGTTGTCTCTTCACCTGGTGTAGTTTAATGGTATAAGAATGTGGAGTGTATGGACCTGTGTGTGACTGGATAACTTGACATGGTACAAAGACTATTTGTGGGGCAGCAACGTGACTTCCCACACAACAATACTACTACAAAAGTTCAGTCATGTGAGCACTTGTATGATGGATGTTTGAAGGCTGTACCATGCTGTTAAAATGCTCTCATGAGTGAACATCTGGATTCAGTTGCAGTGTGGTAAAATTAGCCATAATGTAAATGTAGTAAGTTACTTTATGTGCTTTTCCGTACTTGAACTGAAATATTCAATTTTGTTTCATTGTTTCATTATGAGAATGATTGTTTGTCCTGGCATGTATTTACCAGGGGTTGGGAGGGAGAGCAGCATTGTGAAGGAGAAGTGGCTTGCAGAGCAGTTTGTAAGGGAAGAGATCAATGTGTTGATGTGGGGGTGCTTTGGTGGGGGGCTGCAGACTGGGAGCTGTGAGTACAAATCTTAAAATCCTGGCTACACCCCGGCTATGGAATTACAGGTGAGATTTCCTCTAAATTTTTCAAAACTGTTTTTATTTGTGGTGCTACTTGTGATGTTGTGTGCAGTTTTATATGTTCATATATGAATTGGGAAAGCATGTAGGACATGTTTCAGAATTGTTTACAGTGATTAGCTCATCACAAGTTTGGGATCGTAAATTGTTCTGGCATGAGGCATATCATTTTTTACATTTTTTAAGTATTTAAATCCATTGTTTTTTTTTTCATTTTCCAACTATAAAAAATTGATGAGTCAAAATAACTGTGCTATATGGATCTTTGCAGGTTTATATTAGGTAGATTAGGCATCTTGTGACATACTATGTGAGTGGCTGCTGCTATTTTAATCTTGTAGCTGTTTATGTATTTGGTTTTGCTGAGGACAACAGTTAATCCACCTGATAAAGATTCATATGTCTTGTAAACTTTTGCATTTCTTATTCATTGAAAATATTGTTTTTTTTTTTTTTTGCATATCTGAGCTAAGGAACACAAAGAAATGCTATTATTCTGTTTTGTCAGAGGGTAGGTTATTCCGGGGAAATATAATTAATTGTTCATGATAATTAAGGAGAGTGGGATGGTGCTATCAGGTCTCTAGAATAGTTAATCTTATTGTCAGTATTACTTGGATGGAGGGCAATAGGCCATTGATATTTAGCTTTATTTACTACCAAGATAGCAGGATAGGAGGTAATAATTTGTTCAGTGTGTATTGCTTAGCTGGGGACTAGAAGCACAGTTCTGTAAGGGCAAACTGACTTAGGATTCATAGCTATTCAAGTCACAGATGACTGGTATAGGCCTTTTGTGAATACATATCACATCACTTTAAATTAGGCAAGAACATTTCTTCCAAGTGCTATCCTTAGTATGACAAGACACTACATTTGGCACTACAAGTGTGATGACTGATGATATAAACAGAGATTTTTGACAGCAAACAACAACCATGTAATGCATGTGATCTACTCATTTTTTTTTTCTATTGCAAAAGCTAAATATTTCTGTTATCTAACAGCTTATCTTTTACCCAGCACCTCCTAGACAATTATGGCTAGACTCATGTCTCTCAAGTGCATTCCTGAATTTACTCATAGTTATCGACATGGCTACATCTTTCAACGACTGATCCAACTATTAGGCACTCTTTCTCTGAATTAATTTTTCTCCCCAAGCTACCCACCATGTATATTCACATGTCTTGGTATTCTTGTAAATCCCTCTTTTTGAAATATGACAGCTGCTTGGACTGCCTCAGTTCTCTTCAGATATACAGCTTTTCATTCATGCTCCTCATTGTGTGTTTTCCTTAGGATTATACATACTCACTTATTTTATCCTCTCTGTATATGACTTCAGAGGTTGACTGTGCACATCTTGTGCCAGCTTTGAGCTACCTTTGTTCTGTTTGTTTACACAGTGTTCTATATTACTTTAGCTGGAGTCGTGGTAATTGCCTGTGATGCTGAGTAATAATTCCTCCTTTTCTATTGTTGCTGCTTCGTCCTGTATAGTCTTGTACTCCACCTGTTTTTCTTGATGCCTGCTCACATTAGATTGTTACCTTTATGCAATCTATCTTACCCAAGTTCTTGTTCTGTTTAGGTGCTGCCATTATCCTCTGCTTAATAGTGGCTGACAGCAAATCTAAATAATCTGCATAAAGGGTTAAATGTGTATGCTGAAGGAAAGAGGGAAGACCATTTATATTCTTGGAAATAGGGTGCCAGAAAGCCAAAACATGGAGCCACGTCACATTGTAGGATTCGTGCATTAGATGTAGTGTCGTGAAGCTTACAATAGGCCTTCATGTTATACAATAAATTACCTAAGCTTAAACTCCCAAGATAAGTTAGTAAAGGGTTATGTCAGTCATATCAAATGTACTTAAACTCAATAAGCAGTGCTCATATTGGCAGCAATTTGTCATAACCACTATCAGTTTGCTTATTAACAGAAAAACGTGACAGTGCAATGCTATGACTTAAGCACATACCTCTTAAAGGTCCATATTTTTACAGAATGTCTAGGTTTTTGGCTCATATTTTTGGTCTATTCCTCATACAATTTGTGGTTTTCTATTAAATCAGTGGGAACTGAAGTCCCTAAATAATGACATATTTGTTTCAGATGTCATATCCTTTAGAAAATGCTTGCTAACACTAAACTAGTTATTCTTGCAGCTTTCTAAGTTCATACGACCAGTATCTGTCCGTATTTATACCCCCCCCCATTATTTTTGGCTTTGTCCATATTTCTTGTGCTAAGACATTGATAGGTATGTTTAAGCAGACTGCATGATGGGAATGCAGCTGGAGGTTATACTTGTTAATAACATTGAGTATTACAGACTATACACATTTGTCCAGTAACTTAGGCTTGGTAAGTAGACTGAATATAGATGGTGTGGTGTTCTGGGGTCGGGATTCAACACTTTGGGATACTTGAGAGTAGCCACCTATTTCTAGGAAGGTAGAGTAACACCTGAGGAAGTAGACAGGGAAAAAGTACAAAGTAGTAATGAGTAATGATGCAGGACGCTATTTTAAGATAAGAGGGATGAAAATAATCATTGAGACTAGGCACCACATCACATAGGTTCATGTTGTCAGTATCTGTTTTACTGCAACTTGACAAAAGAGCTTGTGGTGAAAAAGGAGGGAATAACCAAGGAAACAATAAGGAGGATAAGGAGTGGAGGAGGGGATGGCAGAACAAAACACACAGGATGAGAAAGGAGGACCAAGGAAACAAATGAGCAGGCAGCAATAGAGAACAGTAATGTGGCTGTGCTGCATTTTCAGTTAGAGACGGAACAAAGGTACATTTTTTATGTATCCCCTATTTTTTTTATTGTCATGTATGCACCTCTGAGGTCTTTGAAATGTGGTAGAACAGGAGACATCAAGATTTTTTAAAGCAAGATCAGTAGGAAACATAGACTCCAGAAGTTTTAATAGGGAATAGTAGATATTGGCTGTAAAGAAGATTCTTTCTTTCCCTGTAAATATAAATATATATATATATATATATATATATATATATATATATATATATATATAAATATATATATATATATATATATATATATATATATATATATATAGTACATGCATATTGTAATATCATTCACATATAAACATATACATATTTACATACCCACCCACCCACACACACACACACACACACACACACACACACACACATACATGCCCGCACACACACACACACACATACACACACACACACACACACACACACACACACACACACACACACACATGCACACATACAAACACCCACACTAGCATCTACCTATGTAAATAATTATGAGTTAATTATGTGTGTGTGTGTTTGTGTATGTATAAGCAGATTAATTATAAACTTCCCATTTTTAACACATTGCAACTGACTTTGTACTAAAAGACAAGGTCAGTTGCACTTACTTCTCCCAGTACCAAACACAGAAGACAGTTAGTTAATTTGTGTATTCCTACTTATGCCAGTATAATATTCAAGGACATTTCATATTCCCCTCCAAATTAATGTCTCTTTTACATTCTCACATGACATTATTGGGAACCCTGGAAAGAACAGTACTGCCAGAAAACCTGTTTTTTGTTTCCCCAGACTTGTTCAGCAAATCTGAAGGATTTGCCACCAGTTGTAGCTCTGAATGACTTAGTGTAATTTACTGACTGTAGTCATTTTGATTCTTATGCCTGCTGTCCCCAGCCTTGTGAAAGAGAGATTCAGAAAAGACAAGTGCTACTTCAAATATGTTTTCTTCCTCTGAACTCAAAAAGGACATGTACTCAAACATCTATCTCATCTCTGTACGGGTAATGTCAGGTTTATGGGAAAAGCCCTCTTGACAATCAAAAGCCCATCTGATCCTTGAAGAGCTCATCATGAAGCTATATTTGTAGCAAATGTAGCAGGGATTCAGGACACACTTTGCAGGAGGATATATCCTTCCTTATTGTAAACAAATTTAAATGTAAACAAATAGTGCAGAGTACTTACAATTTGTTTTATAAACAGTGGAGCTTGCTTCTAACTAGTAATTAATGTTATATAAACATTTTTAAGCAATACTGGTAATGTGACTAAAATACCCACTGATGTTAAGACAAGCTGACAAGAACACAGCTGGGCTGAGTAGTAAGGCCATGCATATGTAAAACTAAATCAAACTTATTTTGATTGTTGGAAAACCAGACACTATACTGGGTACACCACAGGCATCTCATTTATATCAGACAACAAGGAATAAAATAGGCATGAATTTGTATTATGTAACTGTACTGACCCTCTACAAAGGAGAATGCAGGGGTGTCTAAATAATAATATGTCATAGTCTCATACAACAAACAAAATGAATAAATGCAGAAAAAGATGATAAAACAATTCATTATTAGTATTGTTACAATAAGTACATCGCCTCAACTTCTTTTCCCTGTTACAGAAACTCTTAAAGAGTTAAATAAGATATAAACATTAAGTGCCTGTAGAAAATAATAGTTTTATAATTTTATATATGTGTATGTATCTATCCCCTATCTCTCTCTTTATAATTTTATATATGTGTATGTATCTATCCCCTATCTCTCTCTTTATATTTTTATATATGTGTATGTATCTATCCCCTATCTCTCTCTTTATAATTTTATATATGTGTATGTATCTATCCCCTATCTCTCTCTTTATAATTTTATATATGTGTATGTATCTATCCCCTATCTCTCTCCTTATAATTTTATATATGTGTATGTATCTATCCCCTATCTCTCTCTTTATAATTTTATATATGTGTATGTATCTATCCCCTATCTCTCTCCTTATAATTTTATATATGTGTATGTATCTATCCCCTATCTATCTTATGTGTATGTATCTATCCCCTATCTCTCTCTCTGTATGTATATATATATATATATATATATATATATATATATATATAGTTGCAGTCTAAAAGAAAAAATGCTATTACAGGCACGTTTTCAGCCTTTCAACTGCTTTCTATGAGAAATTGCGGAAAAGAAGGGTTTGAGTATTTGCCCTGACTGCACTGTCGTGTAATCTGGGAGTTGGTATATATAGTATAATATACAGGGGGTATAGAGTGCCTTCAATATTTTTAGATTCAGACTGAAAAGATTGATTTTTCTTGCTCAATTTTTGTCAGTTCAATAAATGATGGGACACTTGTGTGAGCACACACACACACACACACACAAACACATATGTATAGGTAGACTGACAAATAGACAGACAGACATACAGATATGTTTGCTAATCTAGTAATCCCAATGGCCGTAAGAGATTTCTGAATACTCATGTGTGGAGCAAGTGTGGTCTAGCAACACTGTAGTTAGCATTTACTTACACAAGAAGAAGCATTTACTTAATGCAGAATAATTTTAAGTGCAGTTTAGAAAAAAGTTCAGAGATGGAGACATACAAGCACATCCGTGTACTCAATAACACCCAGTCCCCTCATCCCAAACATGCATACTCACATACACATGCAATTGCTTGGTTGTATCTAATTCTGCCTTTCACCAAAACAAGTGCCACAGTCACATCGGAGAACTTCAAACCATAATTCACATGGATGTATGAAACGTATAAAGCCTGTCCTAAATGTCACATCTTTTCCGTTATCAGAAATGCTGCTCAGCTCTCTTTTTCTTCTGTGCTGGGTAAGACTTTAGGAAAGTGTCCCTAATCATAAGCACACCTGCATTTGCAGCATGTAATTTTCAGTTTTACCTAATTTTACAATAACTGTCTGCAATCATAGACACAATGCTAGGATAGCGTCTGGTCACACACCAAAGCTCTTGTTTCCTAGTTCTGTCCTCTCTTCCCCCAGAAAATTCCTTTAGTACAACTTGTAATGAGCTGTGCTGCCTGTCATTAATCTCATGGGAGTCCTTTGAAGTTGCTAATTACAAAGCAACTCCTTCTACAAATCACTGAAATGGCAGGCAGGAGGCAGTGCAAGTGCTGCCAGAGAAATTTCAGTAGTTCTGACATCCTTCTGAGCAGAAAACTGTTTAGAACATTAGTGTAATGTGTTTAAGTTAAACAGAAGCTATACATATATCATAAAGTAAGTAAAGCCATTGGTACAGTGTGTTGCACTAATACTGTAAAGTGTTACACGAATATGAGTAGAACTTTCCAGTTCATAAATGATTAAGTCCCATTTGTTTTTGTGTGCCCTGACACACTATTTAATGTAGCACATTCCGTATCTTTTTGCAAGTTCTGATACAGAGTATAAGCTCTTTAATATTTGTAGTAATTTTTGCCAGCAGGGGTGGGGGTTGGTAATTGGGAATCATTCTTTTTTGTCTGAATTTTGTATAGTTTTCCAGCAACTATATCTTTTAGCATTCTGAAGATTGTACAACAGTGGGTGGACGTAGACAGAGCCTGGTCTAATATCAGCCATTTTTTAATTCTTTTATATTGGGGAAGCCACAGTCTCCCGTGTTCATAGATTCGTAGGTGTATACTAGGCTGATGACCCTGGAGCCTTTACAAGCCTAGCACATAGGATTACCCTGGCATCATGTCACCCGACCTTAGTTCCCAGTACCTCTATCGAGTAGAGCCACTGGAGTGATCCCTGGGGTGAATTTTCTATTTCCCATCCACTAATCAAGATTTCTCTTGAAGAGGGCCAGTGAAGTATTCTGTTTGACATCTATGGGAAGTCTATTCCATAGCATGGGCAGCATCTGGGTTATGAACCTGTCCCTCCAGCTTGTTCAGTTTATTGTGGTAATGAGGTTGAGGTCTCTGGAGTGTGTGGTGCGGAGGAATTGGGATTTCTTTAGATGCAGCATTTCTAACAGAGCTGGGTGAGACATGGCTTTGTAAATCAAGCAGAGATCGCCTCTAAGTAGGCAATATGAGACAGAGAATAGTTGGAGTTTTTTGAGTCTGTCCATATAGGACAAGTGCTTAATGCTTAGGATCCTTTTTGTGAGGTACTTTTGTGGCCTCTCCAGTTGTTGCAGGTGTATAGTGAGGTACATGCCAAATGGGGCATTGTACTCAATGATTGGCCTAATGGGGGAAGAGTAGTCACAGATAAAGTCATCTTTGCTATTTGGTTCGTGCAGGCCATCAGTAGTTTGATGCAATGTAGTCTGTAGTGTTTGTAATATTCTGATTTTATAAACTATAACTGTGTTGCTGCTGACGAATATTCATTAGTAAGCCATGTTTGCAGAGAGAAACATCCATGCTGTAGAGCCCGGGAGTCCCTCCTCTTCTCAACATCCTTCACTTATTTCATTGTAATGCTGTAAATGCCTTACTTCTTAACTTAGGACAACAAACCCCATACTGTGAAGAATTGCCATCTGCATGATCAGGGGCTCCAATCTTCAGCATCATGAGCCTCAGAAAACTGATGCTTGATTAAGGAAACATCGTCCATTAGCAGTGTAGCCATCTGCGAGCGGCAGCTCATTCTTAAATTACATGAAGTTTATTACATATTGCTATTGGCTTTGTGGAGCATTTATTACTGGAAGAATCAGTGATTTAATTACTTTGCTTTCTTAAGAAAAAAAATGGTTAAATATATCTGCTATTTCCTTACTGCTTGACATTGCAAATGTTTACCTTTATGATTTTCTTTCTTCACTTACTTACATAAAGAAGAAACATCAATAATGATTTAATACATAACATGGCATAAGTATAACATTGCATAACACTATATAACACAGACACAAAATATAACATAAGGAGTTACGAGTATGAAAATGCTTATCAAGCCACATGACAATATGGTCAGTGTCATACCTGCATTAAACAATAACTCATCTACTGACTTCCCAGTCTCTCCTCATTCTGTGATTATCCTCAATATTAGCCACAGTCACATTTGCCTGTTTTAATGGTTTCTCTAATCTCCACAAAAATCTCCTCCCACACCCTCCATAAAATGCCCCCAGTACTTTGCCTTACTGCATCATTGCCAATGCAGCATCAGAGAAACAGTAATCCTTCATTCTTTTGCATTATAATCTTGTGCATATGCATATCATATCATCCTTGACCCTGCTGTTTCACCTCCTTGGTAAAAGGACCAGTCACTATCTAAAGTTTTTATTCTTGTATGTCCTGAAATTATACCTCATGTCTTAACTGTGTGTAGTTTTTTGTGTGTGTGTGTGCATGTGTGCGTGTGTGTGCATGTGTGCATGTGCATGACTGTGTGTGGCAATATATATTCATATAAATCTATATACATTCATACTCATGCATGTGTGCGCACGCAGACACACGCAGACACACGCACACACACACACACACACACACACACACACACACACACACACACACACACACACACATGCACATATATTGCATTCAGAAGCACAATATATATGTATGTATTAGAGAGAGAGACAGACAAACAAACTAGCAAGTGACCTCTTAGTAATTGTGTTAAAAAAATCTGTAACAGGAAAATGTAAAAAAAAAAAAAAAACACACAGATTTAATAACCGAAATAAATCCATGAACTTCTTCAAGCCACCCCAACTATCAGTGATTTCATCCTGATCAAACAGACTTCTTCAAACAAAGAACAAAATCTGAAGTAGGACAAAAATAGTTAAAGTTTTGGAAGTTTAAAATCAGTTAATAAAGCTGTGCTGTTCGTGCCTTATTTGCATTTTCTTTTATTTATTATGTTACATATCACAGACAGACACATACACACACACATACACACACACACACACACACACACACACACACACACACACACACACACACACACACACACACACACACACACACACCCATTAAAAGTAACAGTTTAATGTGTTTCACTACTATGATAAGTAGAGATAGATTTCATTGTCAGACTGAGGTAGAGGCAGATGATCCAGCACAGGGAGATGAGGTTCCCATTTATTACACAGAACTATATCACTAAGACACATATGAAAAAATAGGGTAGCTGTCAAATCTTCGAACACTCAAAATTTCGAACGTTAGATGGTCGAGACCAAACATTCAAAATTTTGAGTGCTCGAAGATAGACTTTCAATGGCACCGTACAGTGCAGATAGGGAGAATTTCCCTTTTCTGCACTGAAGTGTGGTCTTGGAGTTGGTATATTTAAGTAGTGGAGGTGTGGGGGTGCAGGGGGGCTTGCCTCCCTGCCTACACTGTTGAAGTGTTTTTTTTTTTTGTGTTTTATTTTTTTATTATTTTTTTTTTTTTTTATGTTCGAGCATCCAAATGTCGAACATTTGGTCTCGACCATGTAATGTTCGACATTTTGGATGTTCGAACATTTAACATAGACCCGAAAAAATAGTGGCACTTTAGTGTACACAGGCAGACTCTGCAGCATATTTTTATTGGTGGGACTAAACGTGGACATTCCCCACACAGGTATAGAGAGCATACATCCTCCAGACTGCCAATACCTAGAGTCAGAATCAAAGCATGCATGTATGTTGATACATACAGCTACCCCCACACGTGCACTTTCATGTGTCTATACATTTAAGGTGCGCATATTACAAAGCATACATCTCACGAGGTGACTTTTGGTGTCACAGGAAGCAGTATTTGGTGTTTTACAGATCAGCAACAAAATGGAATGTTTAATCTGCTTTTAAAATGGTCTCTATGACTACCATATTTATTATTCTGTAATAAAATGCACAACACTTAACTATTCTAACTGATAGAACAGCCATGCTCTTCTGAATATAATTATGTAATCTTGCTTTGCTGTTCAAGTCTTGCTTTTCACTTTCCAGTTAGGAATACATGCTGACTCTTATATCTGATGATATTAGACACCATTGTGCTGTGCCTTTAAAACGTTTCAGTTGCATCATTAGCTAGGTAAGCAGTGCAGCACAGCAGGGTGTGTGCTAATTATTTACAAATGGCTGCAGGCTCCAGTAAAGCATGGAACGTGAAGATGCCTGTGCACCCAGCTACCTGGTTCTGTTTCATCATGCCTTTAAATCAGTCAACAGCATTCTGCATGCTGATCAAAGCCAAAGGTATCAGTACCTAGGATTAGAAGGAGTGCATGTTTTAATCTTTACTGTTGCAGTAGACAAATTATATTTACCATTCAGCTGTGTGCTTTTAATCCTGCTGTGGCATTAATGCCTCAAATGCTTATTGAGGATGGTTTCCTAGTTATGCTGTTTTTATTCCTTCTGTGTCTAGTGTATCCACTCACATCTGTATCTATCTATATCTATCTATTTATCCAACTATAGATGGATAGATAGATGAAATAGATTTATATCTCTATATGTAAATATATATATCTATAGCTATCTATATATGATATATATGGGTCTACTTTGTTTCGTTGAATCTCATTTCACTGAATTTCATTTCACCCTGACCACTTCGCTGAAAACTTAAATTACTGAAAACTCATTTCACTGAATCTCATTTCAATGAACAGCAATAAGTATATATGGCACCGTGTAGTATACTGTAAGGCAAGTAAAAGGTATACGCCCTTTTCCCCACTGTAGTGTGATCCTGGAGTTAGTATATATAATTAGGTGAGGTGTGGCGGGCACAGCTTATGTAAACAGTTTGAGTACATATTGTCCTCTGGAGACAATTAGTCATTGAAGTTGCAACTGTGCATGTCTATTGTTTAAACTGTATAGTTTTGAATTTTTTGATAAAATACAATATAAAACAAACAAGGTGGGTGGCTACACTCCCCCACACCCCAATGTGGGGGGTACAGCCCTCCACACACCCCCAACTATATATACTAACTCCAGGATCACACTACAGTGGGGAAAAGGGCATATACCTTTTACCTGCCTTACAGTACTCTACACAGTGTCATTTATACTAACTCCAGGATCGCAGTACAGTGGGGAAAAGGGCATATACCTTTTACTTGCCTTACAGTACTCTACACAGCGTCATATATACTAACACCAGGATCGCACTACAGTGGGGAAAAGGGCATATACCTTTTACTTGCCTTACAGTACACTACACGGTGCCATATATACTAACTCCAGGATTGCACTACAGTGGGGAAAAGGGCATATACCTTTTACTTGCCTTACAGTACTCTACACAGTGTCATATATACTAACACCAGGATTGCACTACAGTGGGGAAAAGGGCATATATCTTTTACTTGCCTTATAGTACTCTGTACAATGCCATATATACTAACTGCAATTCAGTGAAATGAGATTTAGTGAAATGAGTTTTCAGTAATTTGTGTTTTCAGCGAAGTGGTCAGGGTGAAATGAAATTCAGTGAAATGAGATTCAACGAAACAAAGTAGACCCATACACACACACACACACATATATATATATATATATATATATATATATATATATATATATATATATATATATATATGTATATCAGTGAGTGCGCTCAGCCTTTGTTTTGAGGAGACCTTGATTAATTGAATGTGCAAATCTGGTACCGTCGGGGTTGCTCTTCCATTTCTCTTCTTGTGCAGAGCAGTCTAGTGTGCTAGAAAAGCTAATTAAACTAAATTAAATTGAAGGTCAAATCTTAAAAATGTTATTAAAGTAACGCTTTAGTCTAGGGTCAACATAGAAAAAAAAACTTGCAGACTTAGTGCTTTTGCAGTTCAGTTGTTTATTGTAGGCAGGTGAGCATTGCTGTGCACTACAATGTATGTAACAAATTAATTTTTTTTATATAGAAGAAAAGTGGGTTGTAACCCGCTTGGAGTCTTCCTTTTGGGAGTGGCTGTGACTTGGTGGGGCATAGCCTACCCATAGGGTTGGTCACAGGGTGGACCTTTATTTTGTAATATATTTATAACAATCATTTATTTCAGTAAAGCTCTTATAATGTACAGATATATAACACCTACCTTTCCTAAGTTTTAACAATCAAAACATCTTTTTGTTTGCCACCTTAATCCTGACAAAAGTGAAAGCACATAATTTAAAAACACATAAAATCACATATTTAAAACTAAAAAGTAAAAACAAAGATAAAGAACAAGTGGTAATGCTGAAAGGTATTGTCTCTTTATTAGTTCTAAATGCATTTTTTGCACTTTCACTGGTCATCTTTGGATCTGCCTGTTTACTATCGAATATAGTAAGATCAGGTATGACACTAAACTCATAAGGTTACTTGGCAATAAGTGGACGTACTATCGAGGACTAAGGAAGGAAAACATCAGCTAACTAAACATTTACAACAGGAGACTATGCTAAAGCTATGTAAACATAAAATTGCAAAGTTCACTGAAAAATAACAAAGTGTGTTGCAGAATAAGTATTAAAGCTGATGAGGATGCTTGACAAGAATCTCCATCAAGTGTTGTATTTAGTAACGATTCGGTCAATAAATGAAAAGATATATACAGATAGATATGGATATACTTATATAGATGACAAGAAGGCAATCTGTTGAATGACAATTTTGTCTAATGAAAATTAACCCTGTCAAAATGGTTAAAAGTCCATTTCACTGAAATGCTGTCTAATCTAATTTAAAATAAATGAGATGATAATGGTCCGGATTTACGAAGGCTTGCACGGAGTGTAAGAACAGTGTAAGATGGCAGACAGGCAATATGTCTGCCGAGCGACTCAGCAATAGCCGGTAGGGGCGTGCATGAGAGCTTCTAAAGCTACTCTTGCATGGACAGTGTTATGGTATGCAAATTACCTCATTTGCTGCTGAAAGCTATGCAAATGAGGTAAATTTGCAATCCAGGAACCACTAACCTGTCCGTGTAAGAGTAGTGTTATCTGCAGAATTGTACTCTGTTGGTAACGAAGTACCATTCTGCAAATAGCTAAACGGAGCTATGACAGCTCCAAATAAAGGATGCATCTAGTTAAGGAAACATGCCAATGGCTAAATATAAGGCCATTGGCATTTGCAAATGTTGTAAATCCTCAAAATCCAATGTTATTTTTTTTCCCCGATCGCCGATGTTTAACCGTAGCGCAGCATTGCAGAAACATGCTGCGCTTTAAATTAAAAGAAAAAAAGGGAAAAATATCCACAAATGTGCTTTTACACTAAAAAGCTTGTCCTGCCATGCAGGTGAATGGCAGGCTGCAAAGAATATGGCCACTGAGTAGTGGTTGCTAAGGGGGGGAAGCTCAGTTTGAGAGATGTAACCAAGCATTAGTAGGCAATCCTATGCAAATGAGGATAAGGATAGTGAATCCCAACTTCCCCTGGCATGTGAGCCATGTCCCTAGAGTGTAAGTGTAGGTGTAGGGTAGTAGTTGAATAGAAGATAGGTGACATCATGAGGGGGTATGTCTGAAAGACTGTAAGGTGATTGGAGCACAGTGGCATGTGTTTGCCCTGAGTTGCTCAAGATTGCAAGAAGCGTGTTTACAGTGGTAGTAGCTGAAAACAAGAAACCAAAGGCGTATGCCGTGGATATTTCAGAAATTTCTTGCAAACGGGCACACAGCGTGTGCGCGCGTGTAGGCGAGTGTGCACTAGTGTGTGCGTGTGTGCGCACATGTAGGCGAGTGTGCACTAGTGTGCGCGTGTGTGCGCTTGTTTGCGCGCCGCTGCCCTTGTGGAAACAGAAAGGGAAAAAGGAAGGAAAAGAAGTAGTAGGAAGTTAACCAAGGAGAACTAGTAGAGCTGCCAGGTGAAATATATCACAATCAGCCAATTACACAGGCAGCCGACTAGCCCAGCCCAGCAATTTCACCTCTGCAAACAGCAGTCTAACCTGTTTTTTCACAAGAACTCTGCAACACTGCAGTTTAGAAAGAATGAAAACTCAAAAAGCTTAAGGCTGACAAAATGTTAGGGGCTGCCATTGCTATTATAGACCAACATGTGCAAGGTGCTGAGGATGATGATGTTGTGAATGATGCTGAGCAACTCACAGTGAGGAGACAGAGAAGAGTGTACAGACCCAGGGTAACCTACCAGGGGCTACATGAGCTGGAGATAGTGGAGCGCTATAGAATGGACAGAGACCTCCTGCAGCAAACTGTTGAGCTCTGCCGGCCACGCCTCACATACAGAACCAACAGAGGGGAACCCATCCCAGTGGATACCAAGGTATGCTACAGGTATCTTCCAGAGACCAACTGGTGATATGATGGGGGTTTCACAGGCATCAACATCCAGGGTACTGCACCAGTTCCTGGATGCCATGTCAGCACATGTCGGTGAGCATGTATATTTCCCCAATTCCAGTGAGGCATTGGCCAGAAATATGCGTCTCTTCCACCAAATAGCGGAATACCCTGAGGTGGTGGGTGCAATAGACTGCATGCACATACACATCAAAGCACCACCCGGTGAGCGGGGTAGTGTCTACATCAACCGCAAGGGCTTCCCCTCCATCAACTGCCAGGTTGTGTGCGATGCCCAAGGCATAATAATGAATGTGTGTGCTGGCTGCCCTGGAAGCTATCATGATTCCCATATCTGGCATCTGACGCAGCTGTACCAGAGATTTGCCAATGGGGACATCCCTGACGGTCACCTAGTGGGGGATGCTGGATATGCACTGGAGCCGTGGCTGATGACACCCATCAGAAATACACACACACCCAAACAAGAACTCCATAATGAGGCACATGCACAAACAAGAAACATAATTGAGCGTGTGTTTGGGATGCTCAAGTCATGGTTCTGGTGCCTGGACACATCCGGTGGAGCCTTGCAGTACTCACCAACTACATGTACCCAAATTGTCATGGTATGTGCCATGCTACACAATATGATCCTGTGAAAACAGCTGCAGCAGGAGCAGCATGGGGCAGAGACAAACAGCCCCCCACCATTGCCAAGGCCTGCACAGGCACAGCATGACTCGGAGGAGGAACAACCTGAGCCTGCCCCAGTAGGCAGAAGGAGACGTGCCCAGTATGCCCTGGCCTTGGCAAAGAGGCAACGCATAGCACGTACACTGACTCAGTAGAACCCTGGAAATGACACCTCTCTCTGACTCGCACATACAATAAAAAGGATGCCTAACTTGACACTACCTGTTTCAAACATGTATAGGGAGTGTATTATGTGCATCCGACATAGGCAGCCCTGCAGCACCACCTGTGGCATGATTGCCCTATATTAAGCAATATAAAGCAGTGTTAAACACATTTTACCAGTATTTAGCATATTTAAGCACAATTGCGTGGAGCTGTCCACCGTGCAAACTAGTGCAACGTTGGGCAACGTTGGGCAAAGTCAGGCAAAGTCGGCTAAACATGCTCACACCTTCTTTACTGTTCCTTAACGAGTCAGGTCTGCCCAGCAGGAAAATAAAAAGCAGTGACAGGGCTCAAACTCAGGATACTGTGCACTATAGTCACAGCACTGAACCACTAAGCCATGACAGCATTTCACTGGCACGGACACAGCAGGGCAATTGTAGACTAACGCAAACACAAACAAATGCTGTATCATGCCCTCTGAACTTCCCCCCAGGGCTATGCAGACAGATAACAGCAGGCCAGGCAGTGTGATGTGGGTTGGGTAGGCTATGAAGTCACAAACTAATAAACGTGGAATTGGAAGCTAAGTTCTGTAGTACAGTAGTATGCCTCAAGACAGTATGATAGGCAACAGTACAGACTGAAATGGAGTACCTGACATAGCAGTGCAGGCCTAGCAAATGTGTATAAGTGTCAGTTGAACCCCTCATCCAATGTACACCCACAGTAACAATCAGGTGCGCCCCCTGGGTAGAAATGTACAAATAATAGCTGTCCCCCCTGTATGTAGAAATGTTGATAAGTCTATGCAAAGCGGCTCATGGAAGCCCTGCAGGCACAGCGTGCTTCCTGTCGATGTACAACACAAAGGTGAGCCCTGAAGTAAAAAACAACTTGATTTTTCACACACATATAGTATATATGTCCATACTCGGCATGCTCACACACTTCAACAAATTTAGCAAATCCCAGTCAGCAACATACTGAAAGGTCATACTGGGTATGCTCACACACTTCAATAAAGTACAGCAGTGGGCCACACATATCTGGCAGTTTCAGTTCTCACCCCAGAAACATGTCACTATCCACCAATCCTGCCTTGCCCATGCAGTGATATGAAAACAGACCCATACAATATACTGGACTCCTGTCATAATCAAACTATGTACTACAAGTACTGAACTTGTTCAGAGAAAGTGAAAATTCAAAGAAGACCAATAAATCTCCGATCAGTATCATCAATAAACAATGAGCACTCCTGACATTATCCAATCCATGTTCTGGCAAAAATATTGTCAAAGAGTCCATAGAAAACCATGAAGCTTTATTTCGCAATGTCATAAATATCAATGTAAACACATATATGTTCTGAGTGAGTGCAAACTGTAAATTAATACATGTACATGACTGACACCGCCAACATCTTGTCAGACAGGTTCATACATATTTACCTCCCTCTCACTGACAAAAGGGCCCATTATCATACGTGGAGACTGTGAAAACCCAGAAATCACATATACAATGGTTAAACAACACTTTCCAAACCTAAAAACACGGCATCTATGGGATGACATGGCTTCCCTAGCTGTGTCATATGTGAACTCCAAAACAAACAGACCCTGCACCTGAACAGTCTGTTGAGACTCACCCTCTATACAGGATATGAAACTGTTGAATGCATTACAGCAACATTTGGCACACTCCACAAGTATTGGTGCACAACAGACCATAGGAACTATTGTCTTATAAGCCTATTAAGCCTGATCTGCAAGGCCATGGAGTCCATCATGATGGAACTCATAAACAGAGCTATTGTGAGCCTACAAACACCCAATCCTACCAATTTCGGTTTGGTCAGGGGCAGATCATGGTTCCCAAACCTGCTAGACTGTTTTCAAGGCAATCACCCAGGACATACATCAATGAAATGAGCTACACATGTCCCACATAGACCTTGGAAAGCCCTCTTCCAATATCCCAGACACATGTCATATCCACAAATTCAACAACCAGTGCATAAATATGTATGTCATCTGATGGATTGCCAACTGGGGCACAGATAGATCACACAAGGTAAGAATTGTGGTCTCCTGTTCAAGCTGGTAACAACCGCTGTCCCCCATGGCTCAGTCCTGGGACCCCTCCAGTCTGGTGTATACTTTTCAGAAATTCAGTCAAACACATGAGGGCTATGTTTAGCAAAGTTTGTAGATGACTGCAAAAAAGTTGTCATAATCGATGTGTGGGTATATATATATATATCCTTAAAAAGGGTCTCAGTCAGACAAATGTGGTGTAAATATTATGCCCCGAGCTACAGTCATACAAATACCACATAGGTGCCAACACCCTAAATATGGAGGTGATAATAAGGGATCTATGGACACATGTGGATAGTCAGATCTACTTCCAGAAACATATTCACAAAGTGGTTAGAAAATCATGCTATGTGTTCCCACAAACTGCCAAGGACTTTGCATGTAGGTCAAAGGAGGTTCCCTCTACTCATCAGTCATCAGACCTGTCAGAGAGTACCACAACACACTTGCAATGAATCTGACCAGGCAACTTCAGCAGCTGGAAAGACCCCTGAAGTACCTCAACAAGGGGATTACTGACCTCAAACAGTTGCTCCATGCAACCAGACTCAATCTGTACTCTGTTGCATACTGTCTACTCAGGAGATCTCTGCCCAACAGACAGGTCCATGTCCAATGCAGAACTGATGTGCATGCGCTATCTGAAGTAAACCCAAGCTCACTGTACCACATGTTCTAGGGATATCATCATAACAACATTAAATAGAACATGTTGGAGGGATACATGACTAACTCACAGACTTCCCTTGCTTTGGAACAGGCTCCCAACTGACATTAAGCAGAGACCCTCACTGACATTCTTCCAGAGGAGTCTTGATGAGTGTATGTGAAACTGAACTGTCACACCATGGATCACTTCATCAGCTCTACTACACAGAAGCCTAGGGAACTAACTCCATGGGTGGTGATAGCTGCACACTCTGGCCATACTAATATATGCCATCAGGCAGATAGCCTATCACCTACCTATGTACCTATATATATATATATATATATATATATATATATATATATATATATATATATATATATATATATATATATATATATGTGTGTGTAGGGGGAACACAGTATAATAAGCCAAAGATGGATCGGCAGAGATGTGTGTAAGAGGGTGACCATGACAGGGAGCCATCCAGGACTGTCCCACCCAGCACACATCCCAATGGCACGAAAGACATGAGGTGCACATCTCTTCCACTGTACATAACAGCCACCAGTATCTGTAAGCATTACAGTGTATGTGGTCCATGTGCCTGCTGTACAACATGACTGTACAATGAAGTACACATCTACTATCTGTAGACATGTACCTGTCACATAGGTCCATAGGTATGTAGTAGACTATCTCCACGAAGGCATATATCAACCTACGCAAGTTGTGCAGCTTTCACCACACCATTGGGTAGTCTCCCAAGGCCTAGTTCTAATAGTTAGTACCTTAAGCCCCTTTCTAGTGGGGCTGCTGATGTGATGCCTGGCATGAACTGTCTGTTTCCCATCCACTCATCAAGGTTCCAGTTGAAGAGTGTCAGCGAGGGGTTCTGTCTGATGTACATTGGGACTCTGTTCCACAGTAAGGCAAGTGTCAGGGATGGTACTGTATCCCACCAGCATGTTGTATTCATCGTTCTGATGCGGTTCATATCCCTGGAATGTGTAGGGCGACTCAATGTTGTTATGTGTAGATGGAGCATGTTCAACAGCCATGTGTTGGACATGGCTCTGTATGTTAGGCAGAGTGTGCCTCTGAGTAGGTGGTATGCAACGAAGAACAGATGTAGTTTTACCAGTTGTGTTGCATAACACAACTGTTTGAGGCCAGTAATCCTCTTGGTGAGGTACCTATGTGGTCTCTACAGCTGCTGGATATGCTAAGTCGAGTACATCCAAAATGGTGCACTGTACTCAATGATGGGTCTGATGATGTAAGAGTAGAGTGCCAGCACTACCTATTTGGATCCTGATGCAAAACCTTTGTTGATTAGGTGGGCCACATAGGATCTCCCAATCACTTTGGCAACATGGTTGTCAAAGGAAAGATGACTATCTACTTGTGTCCCCAGATCCCTTATCACCTTGTCATTTTTAAGGGGGGGTAACACCCATGTGGTAGTTTGTGTGTATTTTGTTTTCAACAAAGAGGATCACTATGCATTCCTCCACAGTGAGCTTGAGGCCATGATTGAGACACAGCACATCTGTCTCATAGAGTCCCTTCTGAAGAATATGTCTGTCTTCTGGGTAATCTATTATGGCAAACACTTTACAATTCCCAGGAAACTTAGTCAACCACAACTCTCCTGTGTTGGCATGTGCATTTGAGAAGTCTGTACCAAACAGGAGGGACCCAAGGACTGAACCCCAGGGGACACCAGTCATTACCGGTGTAGAGTCTGACATGTAGCCAGCAACTCGTAATGTGTGGGATCTATCTGTGAGGCAGTTTGCAATCCATCTTGTGATGTATGGATTCATGGCCAGGTTGGTGAGTTCATCTATGATGCCTGACTGGGGAATGGTGTCAAAGGCCTTAGCGAGGCATAGCTAGGCTGTGTGGATCTCATTTCAATCATCCGTAGCCTGGGTAACTGTCAAAGAAATCCTCCCAGCTCAGGAGGCATGTTCTGCATTTGACCAAGCCAAACTGTGTGTGCTCAACTGTGTGAAGGTTCCCAATCTCTGTATTGTTGACTTCCATTATGATTGGCTCCATTGCCTTGCAGAACACAATTGTCAGGCTCATAGAGCATGAATGCCAAGGGGTTTTTGTGGCCCCACCCCTGTGGAGTGTGAAGAACGTTGCTGTGCAACATTCTATGGGTACATATCCTGTAGAGAGCATGTAGAGAGAGGTGTAGGTATCCTTGATGAATTTGGATACATCCTCACCCTATGTGCTATGATTCAGGTTCTGATGCATGAAGATATGGAATGAGTAGTATTCTGGTAGTGCTGGTGTGTTGTCTGGAGCCTTGAACTAGGTTACTGATACTGCACAGATATCAATATTCTCCATAATGAGAAGTGCCTCGAGTGTGTGCATCTGGAGGCTGAGACGTCTGGAAATGAGTAGCATTTAGCTCACTTTGTGGTTATTTGTGTTGGTTACGGGGTTTGGTTTGTCCTGCGTGACTGGTGTTCCACACCTGATGTCAGTGCCTCATTGGTCCCATCTGACCATAAGCTAACCACCCTACATATCCACATTCTGGACCCACACCCCCATTAAGGAAACCATGTTAAAAAATTTCTCCAAAGCCAACGTCATGCTTCTTAAGACAGAAGTGCTGAACTGCAGGACACACATGCAGATGGACAATACAGTTATGACTACTTAATCCTTCACAATTGCACTTCATAAGCACTTACATGACTGCATGCATCGTGCTATCCCAAACAGAACCAAGACGCTAACCTCCAAGAAAAGGAAGCCAATCTGGTGTTCCGCTGCCATAAGCAAACTGCACAACAGAAGGAAAATACTGTTGCAAAACAGGGTAAAATCCCATGAGGGGAGGAGCTCCCATGGTCTATATCAGTAAGAAGCTGTGATCCATGATAAAATCCTCCAAAGCTAGTTATGAAAACAGAATCGACACTGATTCTAAAGACAACCACAAAGCATTCTATAGCTATGTCAAGAATCTCAATGGCAACACTCAGATCTGCTCTGAGTTACAGCACAATGGCACTAAATATACAGACCCAACTGATATTGCCAACATCCTGGCAGATAGGATCAGTGCTAACTTTACCCGCCCCTCACCCATGAAAGAATACATCTCCATAATGGAAGACTGCAAAGTTGCTGTCATCACAACTGCACAGGTAAAAAGCACTCTCCAAAGCCAGTAACACAGCATCCATGGGACCAGATAACATCCCAGGCTGTGGTCTACACAAACTACAGAATGAACAGGCACCACACCTACGTACCATGCTCAGTCTTAGCCTCACCTCAGGCTTTGTGCCTGCTGAATGGCGCACAGCGACGGTTATCCCACTACACAAGGGGGGAAACACCATGGTCCCCACAATCTAGCGGCCTATTAGCCTGATGAGCCTGCTCTGCAAGGCCATGGAATGTATCATCATATAACTTATAAAAAAAGACATTGGCAATCTCCAAACACTGGACCACAACCATGTTGGGTTTGTAAAAGGCAGATCATGTCTCCTAAACTTGATAGACGTCACTGAAGCAGTCACCAGAACCGTAGACAAGGGTAAGGTGGTTCACACAGCCTATGTAGATCTTGCCACGGCTTTCAACACCATCCCCCACTCTGGAATTATAGATAAACCCACTAAACTAGGTATAAATCGCTATGTCACAAGATGGGATGCCAACTGGCTAACTGACAGAACACACACTGTGAAAGTAGCAGACTCCAAGTACGACATTAGACCAGAGGCAAGTGTAGTACCACAGGGTTCAGTCCTGGTTCCTGTCCTGTCTGGAATCTACTTCCCTGAAGTAAACTTTAACATGGAAAGTCTGTAGCTAATGAAGTTTCCAGATGACTGCAAACTAGGAGCCATAATCAAAATTACTGAAGATGTGGACATCCTACAAAAGGGCCTTACTGAGACAGATGCCTGGTGTCAAAGCCATGGCTTCAAGCTCAATGCCAAAAAGTGCATTGTCATCCCCTTTGGTAAAAACTCTGTAGCCATGAACTACAACATAGATGGTAGTATACTTAACACTGAAAGTGTAATAAGAGACCTTGGGTCACAGGTGGACAGTGGATACAACTGTGATAATCACATCCCTGCAGTAGTCTGGAAATCCTTCTACGTGGCACACCTTATCACAAAAGGTGTCTCATGCAGGATAGAAGAGGACATTGTTCCCCTCTACTCATCACTCACTAGATCCATAATAGAGTACAAAGCCCCTTTTGCTATGTACCTCACACGACATCAACAACAACTGGAAAGACTGCAGAAATACCTCACAAATAGCATTAGCAGCCTGAAATACATGCCATACACAGACCGTCTCAAAATGCTCCAGCTGTACTCTCTCGCATATCGCCTACTCAGAGGTGATCTCTGCCTAACATACAAAGCTATGTCAAACACAGAGCTGTTGGACATGCTCCATGTAAAACACTCACAATCCCTCAGATCTTCAGCCCCAAAACCCAAAGTGAAATACAAAAGGAAGTGGTGTATCCATTTACCCTATGGATACCCACACCTTCAGGTTAGTGGCACAGCATGAGGCCTTGGAGACCATTGTGCAAAGCTGCTTATCAGATTGTAGCCTGCTACAGATCACCTACCTTGTCTCAGAAACCTCACTCAGTATTCCTGAGAACAGTGGAAAATACAAATGTCCTACCAAACACCATTATATGAGGAGAGTACAACTACCAAAACACTGACTGGGAGAATTACTCGTGTACAACGTCCTTTGCCCAATGCTTCCCAGAGTTTAAAAACTCAAACGCTCTGGAACAGCTAGTTACCATGCCCACTAGAGGTGACAACATACTGGACCTGATCATCACCAACATGGGGTACCAGTGTTCCACAACAGACATAAAACCCTCGCTGGTAATATCAGATCATAAAGTAATCACATTGGACATCCACATCACCCCTCCCCCCCATAGTCAAGGAAACCACTGTGAAGAAAGTTTCTAAAGCAAACAGCACACTTCTCAAGACCAAAGTGGAAAGTTCAAAAGCACCCTTGCTATAGGATAATGCTATACAATCTGCAGAATCATTTACAAGTGCATTCTATGAGCATCTACAGGGATGCATGTATTGAGACATGCCAAATAAAACCATGATGCAATCCTCCAAATATAGGAAACCAATCTGGTGGTTGTCACACATAAATGAGCTATACAACAGAAGGAGGGAACGAACACATGATAGTGCAAACTTCACATAAGGAAAGGCATCACTGATCATTTTTAGGAAGAAACAATGATCGCTCATAAAATAATCCAAGGCCAGTTTCTAAAGACAAATTGCTAAGGAATGTAAGAATAACAGCCACAAAGCCTTCATTAGCTATGCCAAACATTTAGGTAGAACTCTCAAAAATGCTGTCAGCTACTGCAAAATGGAAAAAAGATACACTGAACCAACTTACATTGCCCACATCCTGGGGGACAAGTTCAGTGCAAACTCCCCCCCCCCAACATCACCCCCAAAAGGGCCTGTGTCCATCCCAGAAGAATGCAGAGCACCAGACTTCATGGACGTGCAGGTAGAAACAGCCCTCTCCAAACCTAAGAACACAGCATCAATGGGACTGGATGGTGTCCCAGGCTGCGACTTACACTAGCCCCAAAAGGAACTACACCCTCACCTACATTCACTGTCCAGACTCAACCTTACCACAGGCTATGTACCCAAGGAATGGCATACAGCAACAGTCATCCAGCTCCACAAAGTGGGTGCCACAACAGAACCAGGAAACCATTGTCCTATAGGCCTACTCAGCCTAGTCTGCAAAGCTATGGAGCAAATTATCATGGAACCCATAAACAGAGACAATGGGGACCTCCAGAGACTGGACTTTACCCAACTTGGCTTTATTAAAGGTAGATCATCTCTCCTAAACCTAGTTGACTTATTTGAAACAGTTACCAAGGACATAGATGGAGGTGAATGTAGTCCACACAGCCCACCTGGACCTCACTAAGGCCTTTCAACACCATTCCCCACTCTGGCATCATGGACAAGCTTACCAGCTTGAACGTTGCCTGCTATGTCACAGGATGGGTGGCCAACTGGCTCACAGATCAAACACACATGTTCAGAGTTGTGGGCGCCATGTCCGACTCTAAACCAGTCACAAATGGCATCCCACAGGTATTGGTCCTGGGACCCCACCTGTTCAGTAGATACTGCTCAGAGGTACAGGCAAGCATGGGAGGAGTATGGCTGAACAAGTTTGCAGATGACTGATAACTGTGGTCCATAATTGACTCCATGGCTGACACAGACATTCTGCAGAAGGGTTATACACAGACAGATACCTGGTGTCAAAACAATGCCCTCAAGCAAAATGCCAAAGGATGCATAGTCATCCCCTTTGGATAAAACAAACTGCACACAAATTGCCACATAGGTGGGAATCCAGTATGTATGGAGAATGTAATTATGGCTCTGGGGACACAGGTAGACAGTAAACTCTCCTGTGATGATCACATTGCCAAAGTGTCTACAAATTCCTTCTATGTAGCCCACCTAATGTCACCTAATGTAACCCACTTTGTCTAGTCTGATGATGTCACCATCCTACAAATATACCTGTGGAAAGGAAAACTCCCAGTAATGTGTATAGCGTGTCGTGTAAATGCATACTGCTCTAGTATCATTAAGTAGTTAGGTAGGGGTTTGAATCCTGCACTTGGTGAGTGTATGTCTGCTCTATGTGTGTGACACAGTTGGTGACTGTTGCGGGTTTTGCTTTTACTACTGTATGACATATCACAATGACAACAGTATGTGCATTGCACATCAGGTAGCTGTGTGGCAAATTCATATAATTACATGTGACCTCAATTATTTCAGAGGTGGAAACCCTGGTTTCTCCATGAACACATCTGTTATCTTTGCCAGAGTGTGCTGCTGCTTTCCAGACCTTAGGTCACATCTGTATGGTTGTGACAATCCCAGCCACTGCAGTGATCCCTGGCATAGGTCATCTGTGTCACGCACACTCATTACGGTTTCTGTTGAATAGTGTGAGTGAGGGTTTATGCCTGAGGTATATTTCAGACCAGTTAAAATGCAACAAAGTCTGTCAATGATGGCTATTCATTATAGATGTACAGCAACCTTTGTGGATATGCATGCAGACCCCTTATTGCTTATGTGATTCAGTGAGGGATTTCAAAATACCTTTGGAAATGGGATTACCAAAGGAGAGATGATGTAACACTTGGCTGTATGTACCCATCGGTACCTGTCAACATGTTGGGGGCTACTACCTATGTGGTACTGTGGGGATACTATGGTTTGTAAAGGTGGATGACCATGTTTTAGTTGGCTTATAGTTTTACAGCATGGGTTTGACAACAGGTATCTGTCCATATGATACCCTTGTGGAGGATGTGTGTGTCATCTAGAGAATGCATTATAGGCCACAGTATGCATTCCCAGACGTGGACGGACATATCCCTACTGTGTTTGCTTGTACCTAAGTGAGCTATATGGCAATCAGGAGTGGTCCCAGGAATGGGTGCAGGTGAACACCACTGGTTACTGGCATAGTATAGTTCCCAAAGGGTACAAATGTTAGTGTGTGTCCTACATCTGTCTGTCAGTTGTCAAGACATCATCTAACGATTGTTTATGGTCAGACTGTAGAGGTTATGTATACTACCAGAATGCAAACCAATGACAGATAGTAACAGTATCACCCACAGCACAGTGTCAAACCATGTCATACACACATGTGTACCCAAGTTCCAAAATGTGTGTAGTACAATGCATACTGGCCACCAACAGAAACTATGGAGTGTTAACACTCTGTAATACAGGGCATGTCACCGTGACCATGTGTCCACTATGCACGTACATGCAGACAGTACACCTCCACCATGTTCACAAATGTACACCTGCAAACCTGTGCTGCACACATCCCACATGTACTATCCACTCTCTAACACATGCTGCCAATACTACACACATCAGCCAAGTGGCACATGGGCGGACAATACACTATTGGGATTAACACTGGTGTAAACAATACTACATTGATAATCATAGCTTTAATGCATCGTGGCTGCTCAGCTGCACCTTCAAGGATAATATTACACTATATTGCTGACAACATGCTAACATTGCTATAATGCCATAAAGTCACCCTGTGCATCAGCACCATGTTAGCCTGTTCCTGCATCAATGTTACAGATGACAAGAGGTGGCACAGGTTTCATCATATGCACAGGGTGTGTTGTTGGTTTGCCAGAGGCCTACGTTGAGCCATACAATCGACATGTATGTTTGTGTGTGTGTGTGTGTGTGTGTGTGTGTGTGTGTGTGTGTGTGTGTGTGTGTGTGTGTGTGTGTGTGAGGGCCAAGAGTACTGGTATGGGCCAATGTTAATGTAATGTGTGCAGGTATGTGTTAGCCCTAGGTGTCTGGATAATGTGTGTGTGTGTCTGCATGCACACAGTTTCACCATGTGGCTGCCATATACGGGGATTTATGGGACAGCCACAGACTGTACCTGCCAGGCTTTACAGATCACCATCTCTGGCCACGGATACGGTAACTGTGCCTGGCAGGGGTGCTACTGACAGTATCAGGTACTGAGCCAGACTGAGTACTATCCTCAGAGGTAGACATATGTACACTGGACCCAGGTCCCTGCTCGGACTGTCCAGAGCTACGTGCATGTGGTCTTCTAGGATGGTCTATTGACAGCCCACCCCCAACATTGCTGGGGCTGGTACTGGCACTACGGGAGCGGCTGTGACTTGAGGGATGTCCGCGGCGACTTCCAGCTGCTGATGTTGCTGGCATACGTCCATGTTGATGTCTCACCCGTCCCGCACTGTCCTGACACATGGACATGACATTGCGGAGGACATCTAATGTCTCACCCCAACGTCTATCCATGACCTCAATGTAATTATGGATGGCACCTGCTAGGTCATGGATACTGTCAGTTAAAGCGGTGTTATGTGCCCTCTGTGCTCTTAGTCCCTGTCTGGTGTACCATTCCATACGTGCCTGTGCCTCCATGACAGCCTGGAACATGCGTGAGGTTGTAAGACCTGTGGCACATCTGCCAGGGGCATGATGACCAACAGTGCTCCGACGAGAACCCCTGGACATCTGCCTATGTGGTACCATTCCAGACCTCTGGGTATGGCTTATGTATCCGGATGCATGTGCCATAGGTGCCACACTGTCCTTGCCATTGCCGACTGTAGACTGTCCCTCAGCTAAGGGCATTGGTGATGAGGGATGTATTGGCAGTATGACTGTATGCATGGATGGGGTGGTCAGCTGTGTACTGTCGATTGGTGGCCCAACGACAGACCCTCCCAAACATGCTTGTGCCTCAACACACCTATCCTCATTATCACTATTTGAGCCAGTGACATCAGGTTCCCTGCTGCAGTGAACCAGCCCAACCTCAGCACCTGTGAGAGGAAGACAGGAAACACACTTTACGACCTGTACATGATGTCAGAACACATGAACAAATGCACACGTGCACACATGCACACTTGCACACATGCACACATGAACACATGCACACATGCAAACATGCACACATGCACACATGAACACATGCACACAAATACACTCCTCACTAAAGCAGAGACACACACACATGCACACACACACCACCACTAGCAATCCAGAACATACCCAATAGCGGTTGATGGTGGGGTACAGTTTCACAAGACAAACGGTCATATCACACATGTCAGCATGCAGGACGTGTGTTGCTCAACAGCATGCAGTGCGAGTGTAGACAGTCCTTGTTAATAACAGTATACATGGCTTTGATGCATGTTTGTTGTTGTTGTGATTGTCCTCACCCTGGAATGCAAAGTGTACATGGACACAACATTGCTGTGCAAGTATTACAAGCTGTGCAATGTGCTGTGCACCATCACTCACAGGTATACATACCATGGCTGGATGTTTATCTGTGTGTCACATAGATATCCGTTACTGATTAGAGCGTCTGTGTCTTTAGCAGATAATTGTGGACACCGGTTTAGCTCATGCATGCTATGTATACACACAGGATGAGTGGTGCATGTATACCTGATGGAATAGCATTGCTCAACATAGCCATTGTACAGTAGTTATGGTGAGTGTAGAACATATTGTGGACATGCCAGTGCCAGCCATAACATGGCATGCTACAACACAACTGCAACATTAAACATCACACATACCCAGTGTGTGTCATGTGACCTATACACTCAATAGCATTACAAGACATATATGTGTCACTTTGTGCAAATGGTGATTGCTATGCATATTGTGTATAGGTGCATATGTTTGCACACACACAACACTGGGGTGTATAGCAATGAATGCTATGTGTAGTATTGTGGTTACTGTAACTGGATGGTGTGTTGTTTCATGAGCCAACATCATGCAGCATCATGTGGTCACTCAAGGCTACTTATGTGTGCCAGACTGGCACCTATCATGCTGTACCTGAACCGCAGTACCATGGCTACATTCACCATTTCACAGCCAGTTGTTACATGGGTTTGTAAGGTGCCCAATAGGGAGCATTGCCTAACATGAATGTGTTGTGTGTTGGAGAGTGTCGCACTGCCCCATGATAGACCTGTACCCCTCAGGTATATTATATGTGCTGTGTGGATGACATTTGGGATACTGGAGTGTGACCTTACAGCATGTGTCTGAATAAGCCATGTGTAGCATATTAACATGTATTGCGTATGACAGAATTGTGTATGTCGTGTGCATGTGTATCGACTGCCTATCCAATGTCCACTATAGTGTAGCCACAATTGGTTGGGATGCTCTGTGTATTGCATGTGTTTGAGGCAGCCACTCACGTTACTGAGATGCGCATAGTCTCACAGCAAACCTGCACAGCATGCATTATGCATAGGTGTGTTACATGTGTACATGGCCTACACCTCATCTATGACATGCACGTTTTATTAGCAATATTAAATGTAGAACACACTCACCAGCATGGGTCTGCTGCCTTGCTGCCACACCAGAGGGACCTACAAGGATATGAATCAGTTTGTCAGTGGCAACGGCTGTGGCATAGATACTGTGGGTTTGCAATCTTACAGTAGCACAATGGTTGACAGTCACAGGCCTACACATCATGTTGCAAATTATCAGTATTGAACAACACCAGGCTCCACATCTTCTAACTACACAGTGCACATCTCACATATGCATGATCTAACAATAGAGGTAACAGTAGTCTACAGATATGCCGTCTTACCTGCACCCTCCATGTGAACTTGCTGGGGGGCACCGGCCTCCATGATGATGCATGTGTGCTGTTGTTGTTGGCCGGGAGCCCCCAGGCTCAGGAGCAGCTCCTCCACTCTGGTGAGGGGGGGATGGGTGGCAACCCCACCACCTGTGGCAAGCTGTTGCCTATGGACATCAGACGCACGCTGCCGGACATGTCTAAGTAAATCACTGCAGTGATGTCGTACCTGCTCATAAGTCCGGTGATGCATGCCCATGTCATTTATCCTATGGACAACATCTTGCCACAGTGCAGTCCACTCATGCTGGTCCTGGCTGGTTCTTGAAAATAGCAGGGTGTACTGTTGGATGAGACAGTTGGTTAGTATCTCATCCTCTGCATGGCTATAGGCAGGATTGCTATGGTGGGACATGACCCTGGAAGACAATAAAACAATATGTGTGAGCAAGTCATGTGCACACTTAACATTCTACAGTACAAATATCACTGAACTGCCATAGATAGCAAACTATTGTCTGTCAGAGGATACACACTTTCAATACCACATATCAGTGCTCAACCCACAACTGCCTGACAGTGCCTGACAAGCTCTATATATTAAAACATTTTCTGCACAGCAACAAAGAGAAACCACTATGTAAGACTATGCAACAGTACATGGCACACTGTATTTGACACAATGCACTACCTAGCCACAGGAGGTTGATATCCAGCTAATGCATAATGAAATATGTAATCCATTGCAATGATTGTAAAGTCCAGTTACAGTATTACCAGTATACCACACTAGTTGTTGATGTAAAACCCCTGCCTACAATATGTGCACATTCCTGAATATAGGAGGCATACTGCTGTACTAGACTATACATGTTACTAGATACCCACTTATATCCTGTAACACACATATGACCGAGGGCATGTTACAGGCATACCCACACACACATCAGACATACATACAGGACACAGAGGTATGGCAACCCAGATGAGCTTTATGTGTGTACCATACAGTACTGTGTGTCAGTACTTACAAACCCTTATGCCTGAGGTATGCAATCTGTGAGGACTACAGGGAACACACAAAACAGTGTTTACAAGCAATGTGGACATACACCATACTGTGCTGTTTAGGCCTACAGCTTCAGGTAGTACTACAGTTCATACAGGGGTTGGATTCACCAGCAGTACCAATCAATGAGCATGCATGTACTGCTTTATCCTCCAATGGCACACCCCAGTTAACACAAATGGACTACGTCAGACCATATGCCATACTGCTTTTTCTGGCTAGCAATAGCATACACATCTTTTGCTAGGATCAGAGCTAGGACACATAATACCATGACAGAAACAGTTTCCCACTAAGCTATCCCACATATACACAACTGTGACACATTCACCAACACATTCACCATCACACTCAGTCAACCTCACATAGCAATTATTGCAACAAGTACATGTGGGTGTGTATTGGTTCATAGGTAGGTTATAGGCTATTGGCCCTAGGACCTACAGAAGCCTAGCCAGATGGTACCCTGGCTTTTGACATGCAAGTAATTTAGTTTCATGTGTCCCTGTCAAGCAGAGCCACAGAGGTGATTCCCGGGGTGTATTTCCTATCTCCCATCCAATCATCAAGACTAATCATGATGAGTGCTACTGAGGAGCTTTGTTTGCTATTGATAGGTAGTTTGTTCCAGATTATGGGATGTCTCTGAGATAGGAATCTATCCCTCCAGCATGTTCTGTCTATTGAGGTGACAAGGTTTAGGTCCCTAGAGCATGTAGCTCATAGGGATAGTGATCTGTTTACGTGGAGCATGTCCAACAGCTCTGGGTTTGACATAGCTTTGTATGTTAGGCAGAGGTCACCTCTGGATTGCTGGTATGTGACACAGTCTAGCTGTGGTTTTGTGAGACGGTCTGCATAGGGCACCTGTTTGAGGGCAGTATTACTCTTTGTGAGATATGTCTGTGGATTTTCCAGTTGCTGTAGATGTCTTGTGAGGTACATACCAGAAGGGGCATTGTACTCTATAATGGGTTTTGTGAGTGATGAGTAGAGGGGAACACTGACCTCTTTTTCCCCGGATGACACAGCTTTTGTGATGAGGTGTGCCATGTAGACAGATTACATGACTAGTGTGGCACTGTGATTATCAAGGGTGAGACTACTGTCCACCTGTGTCCCATGGTCTCTTATCACACTTTTGGTGTTAAGTCGACTACCACCTATGTGGTAGTTCATGGGTACAGAGTTTTTAGCAAAAGGGATGCCAATGAATTTCAGACATTGAGCTTGAGGCCATAGCTTTGTCACCAGGCATCTGTCACAGTAAATATGACTCTGTCTCTCCCTCTCTCTCTCTATATATATATATATATATATATATATATATATATATATATATATAAATATATATTTATATACACACATACATATAAACATCCATTGGTGTACATATAGATATACATATAGGCACATATACAGTCCACCTTTCATGGTGGGAATATCAATTATGCAAACTATGTGAGGTATACAGTTATGTAATGATATTGCACAGTCTTGTGCGAAATGCATTGAAGGTGTTCTCAGCCAATGTGGCTTTAGCAGGCCTCACTGGCTGCAAGACTGCAAACCTAACAAATCACACCCACAGTGTTTAACCACCATATGTCATACACCAGCACTGTATGCTGGCTTGTTTGCCACACACTACTATCTACATACAAATATGCACATAATAACCTTCACCAACATATATATGACCTCCCTTCAGAAACAGTTGCAGTATTTCCCTTGCTCTATGCACATGTACAGATGCTAATATATCTGACACAGATATATCTCTCCATATGTGTGTGCCATACACACACAAGGTCCACACTTTTGTAAGTCCCTGGACCTCACGGCTGACCTGTTGGGACTTGCTGCAACATGAACAGGTGTCACGTGTGAGCACACAGTAATATTAGAGGGTGTATAAATAGCTGCAAATGCTAGATTAGCATACTAGCCTGGTACAGCAGTTGGCAATGCTAAGCTACACGTTGATATGACTGTCATGCATGTGTTACTCTGTCACATCCATGGTTATGTAGCTGTATGCGCTACTCCCCAAACAGCCATTGTCCACACTACTGTTCAGATCACAGATGACATGGTTCAGATGTTTGACATTTAATGCTGAGCTACATATATCACAGTTATGTCCCACTGCACACAGCTACACACTGATTTGTCAATGGCAGTAGTTATGCAGGGCATCTGTGAATAGATACATACTGCTGCCACATATTGATGTTTCAAAGTATGTAGAGTAGTTTTCAAATATATCTACTACATGCCAGTAAATACATATCTGTTACATACCTTTCCTTTGTATGTGTTCGTAGTTTTCAGTTTGCTGTATCTTTGGCTTTATTTTAATTTATTTATTTATTTTTTTTTTGATTTTTTTTTTATTTCTTCTTTTTTTATTGATTTATTCTTTTTTTATTTCTTATTTTTTTTCCATTGGTGTGGGTGGGGGTGTCTGTCTCTCTCTCTCTCTCTCTCTCTCTCTCTCTCTCTCTCTCTCTCTCTCAGAGTCTGCAATGGGATGATTGCATGTGTGGCCAACAAGTACAGCCTGCTTTTATAGGTATCTGCACATGTGCATGTGATGGCCTCTGTGCCAATTGGTGGCCACCATTTGGTAATTGCATGCAGCCTGCTGTGTGGTGATTGCAGTACTCACTGTCATAGCAACCCAATGCTATAAATTGCTATGTCAGGTAGGTGTAGCCCTTTCAGCTTTCCAAAGTGGGGCCCATGCTTGTTTGCTGTGGACACCGCTGTGTAAGTCAGAAGGTTGGTATAGTTCTTATATCTGAAGCTAGGGGTGTAGCCAGTGATTTAAATGTTATACTCAGAACTGAATGTTGCCACTTCCACTACACAGTTGTCAGTGTAGAATTGTACTCACCCCTAAAAATGCTAATACAAGATACATGGGTGTATGTAGTTTCTTTTCTACTTATACAATTAACTGCCATACAAAAGTAGTTATTGAGATGTATTCATTTGGCTCATGAACTGTTTGTGAACTGCTATACTGTGAATATTACTTTACTCACTTTTGAACAGTTTGTGCTTTTTTAGTGTAGACATTAGCACAGGCTGCTCAAGAAAACTGGACAAATTTCAGTACTGAGTATGCCTACCTACATCCTTGGTAGACCCTGAACACACAGGTTTATTGTACATTTGGGTAGGGGTGCAGAAGGACAGAGAGCATTATGTATTAATGTGTGAACTTTATCTTGCTGGACTTAAAGGGTTGCTGTGTACCTGTTAGTTTACCAAGGCAAGTAGTCTGTCTGCGTAGCTCCCAACTGTGGACCTATCCAGATGGTAGCCAGAGGTTAGCCTGTTATTCTTTGTCTGTGCACCACACCGGTCTTTTCAGCACTGGAAGAATGGCATTGTCACAGTTGGTTGCTACCAGTACATGGCTACATCCCTTGGTATTTCAGTGTTGTACTCCTACATAAGGATATGCTTCTGGAACTCCTTCCAAAGCTATTTGCACAGTGTGTAACAGCAGAATAGCTGATATGCCTGTGTGTTTCTGCATCTGCCAGGCCTCTCAAACACTCAGGTACATATTTGAACAGACTCAGGGAAAAGTAGGTAGAAGTGAGGTGCACCTTTACAATATTTGAGACATTAAGTTGAGACTTTGAGAGAACCAGAGCATATGGATTAATACACATTTCCTGATGTACAAGCGGTGTCTAACTCTTACTTATTGTCATTATTCATTAAGTGTAATTATCCACCTTTCTGCCTAATGTCAGTAGCTTTCAGAGGGATTCAGAGGGACACAGCTAAAACCTGTCTCAAAATCAGGGACATGCCTGAAAATTAGTCACAGTTGGGAAGTATGGCCTCTGCTCTAATCAGATATGCTAGTGTTTGTCCTGCTATGATACTGTGTGGGGGTTGTAAAGTGTTGCTGTAACATTATTTTCTGCTAGAATGGCTGGTTCTTTTTTCACAGTCATGTAATGCAATTCCACAAGAACTGCTGGTAAAGATCCACAGAACAGGATTTGTGTTATGGCATTCCTATTTGTCCTTTACATTCACTCATTCTGATGCATGATATATTGATTTCAGCACCAATTTGTTGTATGTTTACCATGGCTCAGTGGTACTTCATGCAGTCTAGTGTGTACAAGGTCCGGGGTTCGAGACTGACAGAGGTATTTTATTTTGCTGTTGAGCAGAACAAGGGCCCTGACATACAGTGACTAAGGTACTTTTAAGCAGTTGTAAGTGGGTTTGCGCGGGTTTGCGCGATACTTAGCTAAGCGCACAAAAGTGCACACAGGCGCACACTCGCGCAAACATGCTAACTACTGCTTAAAAGTGCTTACTCCTGTTAAGCCCCGTGCTCATTTCTTTGAAAGAAAAGAAAATGGGGACATAGGAAAGTGGTGAAAATGGGGTACAAAGAGGGAAAGACAGTAGGGAAAACTGCTCGGGATGTGCAGGACGGGTGTAGGGAAGGCCCATAGCTGACCATTTCTTTAACAGCAACAGCTGTGCATATGCAATAAATTTGGAGGGAAGTATGAAACCTTCAACCCCTGTGAGAGGGGTGAGGACAACAAAGTATGTTGTACTGCCAATTAAATATCAGTTTATGTGTCCAGCGGACATGTGTGCAAAATGGGCAGCTATGTATGGGGCATAATTTTTTTGGGGAGCAGAATGCCTTTTTTTTTTCAGGTGAGAGTGGAATGTGGGGTAGAGGAAGTAGGTATATTTGGGGAGGTAGGTTGGGGAGGTAAACAGACAAGACAAACAAGACGTATACAGGGGCAGAATATGACACGTGGTGGGTGAACACCACTGACGGGGAGGGATGTTTGGAAATCGCAAGCCCATGAGCCCACAGATGGCAACAGTGGAACTGAGATCCATATCCATGGGCAGTCACCACTGCACCTTCACAGCCCAGAGGGTGTCTGTGCTGGGTGCTGCGTAGGAGGGGCAGACTCACCCGTGAGTCAAGCCACTCGTGCCTCAAGCTGCCGTAGGGGATCAGTGACAGAACGCTCAATCTCCCTGTGCACCACAGCCCAGACTGTTCAGAGGGTGATAGGTGGCCATCCTCTGCCCACACTTGCACAGGAGGGACGAGCCCCATCCCCTGCAGCGCTTCCACCCAAAGGTGGCACAGGGCCAATGGAGGAGGTCCCAGGCTGGGCACCGGATATGCTGGTGCCAGGTGCCATCTCCGTCTGAGGTGGGACAGGTGGGTCCGCTGGGACCGCCCTTCCCATACGTTCTATGTTTAGGAGGATTTAATTAAATTATGGGTTAGTAACAGTCAACAGCATTCCCAATTAGTTATACTAGCATGCAGAATTGTTCCCATTAACCCAACACACCAGAGTTTCAACAGTTGAACAGCAAGCATGACACGTGCATATATGGGACAACAGTGGATATTACAACAGCATGCAGGTTTAATTGATGGCAACAGGCCACCAATATTGTGGTATTTGAACAGGGCACATGCATCGAAATAAATGCAGATATTTATAAACCAATAGGACATATGTCCCAACAAATGTTTTGAGACTAGACATACCCATTGAGGTGTGGAATTGCATTTTTTATGCACATACAGTAGGGTGGAAAATGATTGCTCCATTAACAGCTTATATATCCTTTTAGTTTACACTACATTCCTATTGACTGTAGTTATATGTCCCCTACATGTATTATTACACTACACATTTGTCCTTAGATCGTGAAATGGGTTTTGCTAGATCTTTATATACATGGGCTGTATCTGACATACAAACTGTCCAGGCTGCAGATGTTACTGATACATATTTTGTGAGTTGCTCAGACACACTACTGCTGAGATGGTACACTGACAGCTCTACTTTCATATACTTATCTAGATATGTGTAGGTGAAATTATCAGTTATATGTTAACAGCTCCCTATATTTCTGCCAGCACAATGACGTTTCTGGGGAACACAATACCAAGCTACTCATGTGCCAGATTAACCTGTACATGCTGGGCATGAACCAATAGTTGAGGACTGTGAATATGCTTAAAAGCTACTGGCACTCCCTTCATCCACTTTATATGGGCCTACCCAACTGTGTGTTAACAGCGCTTAATACAACAGTACTATTTCTATAATGCAAGAATACAACAACATATCAAAGAAAATGACACAGACTTAAAACACTTTTCTAGAGGCTCTCTCATTTATTTTATATGACAGTACATGCAGAATAATTATTAGAGAATTATTATACCTTTATTTATTGTGTTTAAACACATTTTTCAGGCACTCTCATTTATTTTACATAACAGTACATGCAGAATACTTACTAACCTGCCTGGGGGCGCAGCCTTAGCAGCCTATCTGCATAGGCTTGCTGATTCGCAGCACGGACACCTGCAGCTGTGAAGTAACTGAGGTGATATTGAGACATACCTATCCATAGTATACACTAGAATAGCAATTCTTACATACTTAATTACATGGCTACTTACTCAGTAGTGGGGCATTTGGCATCCCACAGGCCTCCTGGATCCACTGGTCCAGTTGATCCACCTTGCGTCTTCTCAGGTCTGCATGGTGGTGTCTGACCTGCTCACCAGTCCGAGGGATGCCTGTGGCACTGGTGAGTTCATGAGCTAGACCGTCCCAGGCTTCCGCTTTGTATTGGGTGCCCTGTTACTGGCCCCGCAGGAGTCTTTCCTCATGATGTTGGAAAAGGATCCAAACCATAACTTTTGATTCCTCAATGCCCCAATGTTGCACTCGAAAACGAGAGCCCTCTCCATCACCAGCCATTGCTGCCTGCAGATGGGAGCTACAACCAGTTATGGATAGTTATCCCACCTATGGAGCTTAAATATGCATCATTTTCCACACTTATTTGTGACTGGCCAGTTTTGAAAAAGCGCAGCTGAAGGTACACCTGCTTAGCAGTGGGTAAACTTACATTGATATGTATGTGTGTGTTGAAAGTGCATACTTATGTAAAGATGTCATGGCTTAGTGGTTCAGTACTGTGATTATGGTGCACAGTATCCCGGGTTCGAGGCCTGTCATTGCTTTTTATTTCACTACTGGCCAGACTGGCTAGGAGGTGTGGCTATGTTTTATCGACTTTGCTCGACTTTGCCCGACGTTGATCTATGCTGCTCTAAGTTGCTCTACATTGCCCAGTGTTGCTCTATGCTGCTCTACGTCGCCTGATGTTGCTCTACGTTGCTCTATGTTGCCCGACGTCGTGCTGGTTAGCGAGGTGCGCAGCTATGCGCACACATGTTCTGTTTGCGCTAGTTGGCATGATGCACAGCTCCGCACAAAGCTATTGCACTAGTTAAAGCGCTGCTAAGCTATGAGCAGTTATACTGAAATGTGCTTAATACTGGCAAACTTTGCTTAGCAGTGCTTCACTTTGCTTAAGATACATTACTTTTGCATTCATCAGTATGCATAACAATTTCACTTTCTTATATATATATATATATATATATAAAATTCGTTCACTACTACATAGGCCATTTCAATGCTTTTTACTAAAATTTCATTGGTAAATGGAAGGAATTCTTTTCATATACGGATTTCCAATAGAAAAAAAAAGGGGGAGTGGTGGGACACAAACTGGGAATGCCTCCTCTTAGTGTGTAGGTTCTACCACTACGCTATTGCTATTTTGCTTAATTTTCATATAAGTTTCTTATTATCCTCTTCGATGTCTTACTGCTAACTGTAGCTAAGCAATGGGCAAATATGTGCAAACACGTGCAAATACGGGCAGCTATATCGGGAATGATAAAAAAAAGAATAAAAGTTTTATATTTTATTATTGTACTGGGATTTAGAATGTGTGGGAGTGTAGTGTTGGGTATATACACATTTGAGCAGACTTGCTCATATCAGTTGACATTTCCCTATTGTGATACTTGCAGGGGCGTGGATTTTTGGACTGCTCAGCAGTCCGACATGCCCCCTACACTCATGCATGTTCCATGTTAGCCTTGGAGTTGAGGCAATGCGCCATCATTAATATGCATGGCATGCTGCCGTCTTATTCTTACACTGGCGTTTCCGTGTAAGCCTCCTCTACTCTTACACGGAGGATTCATGAATCCCGGGGGCAATCAAAAACTTAAAGGGAATACTTATCAAAAAGAGTATTTTTAAAGATGGGCAAGATGCTTTGCACCACCCATATCCCTCTTACTTACATATACTAATTCCACAGTCACATAACTGTATGCAAAAGTGAAAATACAATGCACAGGAAATCACTTCCAGCACACAAATATGTAAACTACAAAAATAATGATTAGGTGTAGTGAACACAAGCACATGCTAAAGCTTTTTCATGCACTTCTATGTATTCAGAGTTCTACATTACAGAACTCTGTATAAATATGCCAGGTTCAGCAAAACTGAATTTCAGCCAGACCATCATTCAGCCAAACTGACTTTCAACCATATCCGTTACATCAGTTAGCCTTTGAAAAAATTGTCATTTAATCAAATGACAAACACCCATATCTATATATCTATATATCTATCACAAACACACACCAAACACACACACACACACACACTCGTGCGCTCGTGTGCTTGTGTGTGTGTGTGTGTGTGTGTGTGTGTGTGTGTGTGTGTGTGTGTGTGTGTGTGTGTGTGTGTGTATGTGTGTGTGTGTGTGTGTGTGTGTGTAGACATACCAACAAAGTCTCTTTCATAATCATATAATACTGAGTTAAAGCTACTTGCTGTGCTTTTAATTGCACCACAAGGGGTTTTCTTTTCTTGGAAGAAGCGGAGTTTAAATTAGGTTATATACAATAAACTGCATTTTTTATATATATAATAGTGGTTGTCTCTACTGCTTTAATCTTCCACAAGATAAAAATATATCTTTCTATATATCTGTGTATATAGATATATAATATATATATATATATATATATATATATATATATATATATATATATATATATATATAAATAAACATATAGATAGATGTGTGTGTGTGTGCGTGTATGTGTATGTGCACACGTGTTTGTGCATGTGTGGAAACAAATACATTAATGGGCTCCCTATTATGCTGACACAGACGCAGGTTGTCAAATGCATCTTTGTCGAACTGAAAAGCGTGAAAAGGCAAAATAGCGAAGCGGCTTTTCAGCAAATTCTTTCCCTGGGAAAGAATTTGCTTGGCTGCTTCCACTATTTTGCTGTTTTCGGCACTGTAGTGCGATCTCAGAGTTGGTATATTTAATTCGGGGGGTGTGGGGGCACAGCCCCTATTGTTGGGGGGGTGTTTGCCCCCCACATTATGTAATGTTTTACATTTTTTTTTTGTTTTTTTGTTTCGGAACAGCAATTTTTTTCCCTTGGAAAAAAATCGCTGTTCTGAGGTTGAGACATTGTAAGCTTTCGCTTACATGGGGTTGATTATATGTCGTTCGCTCTTCTGAGCATGCGATATCATAATATAGACCCACATTAATGAACATTCATGTTCTTGGCAAATTAAATTGTGTGTTTTCCTTGAATGTTCATTTTCCTGAAGGCTTGTTTTCTTGACAGAATTAAGTGGGTTGGTGTTGGGGATGGGAAAGTCTGTTCAAGCGTTTGGGATTTAGTGTTAGAGTAACAGCAAGGTAAGGTGATAGTTATTAGTGTTGTGCATGTGTGTTTGTTTGCGGAAAGTGTGTCCGACTGTCTTGTGAAGAGGTACTGTTAGGGAAATTATTTTTGTAGAACAGGATGCAGCATTTGGTTTGGGGACAGGATTATGTTTTACACACATGATTAAGGTGGTGCGGGGAGGGGGTTTCTTCCCCTAGAAAGGTTAGTTCTAAACAGAAATCTAGTGCTGGAATTTCTCTGCTGTCTGTAAAACATCTTTAGAGATTATTTCTTTCTTCTCTTGTCTACTCTTCCTCTGTAACAGTGTGAGTGGACACTACCCTCTCAATTTCTTTGACTTCCGTACGTTACTCTGTCTCTGCAAATTGTATCTAAAAATATTTTTAGTTTTCCTTTTTTCTTCACTTACCATGTACTTGTTGCATAGAGTTTGCCTTTACTTAAATGTTCTATTTCACAATAACAAAATGGATTCAGAACTCTGCATTTTTATACCTTCTCACTTTTAGTACTATCTTGTCTTTGCTCTGAAGGTTCTTGCTTAAATACCCTACTTATTCTCTCTCCATTATTTTTAATTTACTTATTTATTTATTGAAATATGTACGTATGTAAGTATGTACGCACGTATGTGTTTATCTAGCCTGAGTAACAAAGAATATTTAGTTACATTGATATTAATAAAGTGAGACAACTAACAAACATTATGTAATCAATAACTGTATGTACATATTTTCAAAAGAAAAATAGAAAAGAAAGCTAAATAGAGGAGAAAAGTGCTTTTAGCATGATTAAGAAGTAGTGAACAAGAAGGTGAGAGAGAGGGCATGGTAAAATTAAATTAAGTGGAAAGCTCCACATATATACATTTAAGACAATGCATATAACATACTCCACATACAGTTAAATAAAAAAATTACAACATACATCTGGGAATAATATTAAGTACATTACACTTCCTTGACGAATCATGTGAGGTTAACAGACAATGTACCAAGGGATGTATATGGCACTCAGTTATAAAATAATGAAACTTCATAACATATTGAGATGTACCGATAGAAATAACAGGTTAGCCATATAAAGTGGATGGAGTTAGACTAAGATTGTCGATATGTGGAAGCAAATATGGAGTTGCACTAAATAAGTCATAATGTAGAAACAGACATCAACAGGCAACTCTAATTCCTTAGATGAAGCTTCATAAAGGGTCATGATATGGAGAAAGATGGAACTGCAGCTTAAAGGTACTACCTAAGTGGGGGTTAACAGAGCCAGAATGATGGTACAGACTGAGTTGGGTTTTACTGTGATAAAGAGAGAGAGAAGCAATGGGGCTTTACAGGTATAGTGGCAGCATAAAGAAACAGAAATAGAAGAGGGATGAGGCTAACCTGGTAGTTGAAATAGGAGGGATTAGCTTGGAGTTGTACTGGTGCAGAGCACTGTGTTGTTTAGATACCACATTTAGAGATGCTTTAACGGGCGTTGCCCCATTCACCGGGCAGTTGCTTCATACTGATTTAGTAGAGAGTGCTTGAACTGAGACCTAAAGAATGTGTAGTCTAAGAGTTCAACATAGTCCCATGGAAGAGATTGTTACAATGCAGAGACAAGAACTGAGAAGCTGATGTCAGGGGAATGTAGTTTGTTGTATGGCATTTTAAAGATGGGACCACATCTGAAATGGCTTTTGAGGTTGTAGGTTGGAGTAGCTGTGATACTTTGCATTGTGAGAGGAGAAGATATGTCTTCATGGAGTAAGCTGAAAGGAAGGGAGTTGAATAGAAGGTTGGTGCTGGCCTGAACTGACTGTCCCTTGCACATGGATAGCGTGGGGCAGTTGTGTTCATTCTTGGGAGAATTGATAATGAATCAGCAGATATTTTTAGAGAATGTTTGAAAATTGAAGTATGTTTGATAGAGGTTGAAGCAAACAAGGGGAGGACATACTTGAGCTGTGCAAGAAGGATACCTTTGCATAATGCAGCACTCTGGCATGGGAGGGGACATTTAAGAGATACTATTAGGCCAGAAGAGTGGGTAGTTTACTTTAGCATATAGTTTCTGCACATGCTCTCGGTAATTAAGGCATTGCTACAATCAAATGCCCAGGTATCTAAAGGATTTTGTAAATGCAATTAGGCTATTTTTGTGGTCAGTGAGATTAAATCATTTGTAGGTTACTTCAGTCTTTGGTGGATTCCAAATAGCAGGGGCTTGGTTTTCTAAGAGTTGAGCAGTAAGATTTTGGAGCTGAGCCAGTTATGAAATTATGGAAGTCTTTATTGATCTGAGTTTCAATTAATTTATATGAAGAACTGAACATGTAGATGATATCATTTGTGTAGAAAATTACAAAAAGATGCTGAAGCTGAAGGGACAATTCATTGATGGAGATGGAAAAAAAAGAATTTGAGCCAGTATAGAGCCTTGTGGAACTCCTGAGTTCATGAAGACAGAATCAGAGAGAGTAGAAGCTATCTTTAATCTGAAGGCTCTGTTTAATAGAAAATCTTTGAACCATTAGGTGGTAATTTAACTCATTACAATATCTTGGAGATGGAGAAGCAGAACATGGTGGTTAGCCATATAAAAATCACAATTTAAATCAGGGAACATCACAAGCACTCAATTTCCAAGCATTCAAAAAGTACTCCATGTGGATGAGACACTGCAAACACTCTATCTCAAATAAGAGTTCAGGCAAACAGATGTGTGGAAGGAGCAGGTGGGATGGGTTTAGGATTAGGTAGTGGGCAGGGTATTGTAGGATTACAGAGTAGGAAGGGAGTTTTAGGTTTAGTGATACTAGTTGGACTTTTAGGTTTAGGAAACAGGATAGAATATTTTGGGTTAGGGAGTGATTCAGGAATTTGGTTTAGGGAGGGGAGTTTGAGGTTTAAGGACTGATAGGGGAGTTTAGGATTAGGGAGGGAAAAGTGGAGTTTTAGGGTAAGGGATATAAGATTAGGACCTGGATGTAAGTTTTAGGATTAGAGTTAGGACTCTGAGTTATACTGTGAATAGGGTCAAGTGTTGGGGGGCTGTAGAAATGGAAGATTGGGCTAGTGCAAGTTTGATCACTTGTGTTTTCAAGCAAGTGGCAGTGAGCAGGTGTGTCACAAGAAACGAGTATGTGAGCACCTGTAGTAGACCCTTTAAATCAATGACAGTTACTCCATTTAGTTTGCCTTTATCCATAGTAGTTAAAATATAATAAATCAGGGACCATAGTGCAACCAGTGTGCTGCTTTCAACCCAAAAGCAATGCTGTTTATTTTTTTATTTTGAGAGCGAGTGATATTTTTGTAAGTAGGAGGTCAGTTGATTATAGATAAGCTTTACTAGAACTTTGCCAGGGTATGAAGGATGGAGATGGAGCAGAAGTGATTGTAAGGAATATGGATTGTTTGTGAATGGGTCTGATAGGGGATGCTTTATAAATGACAGGTCTATAGCTTATAACTGCTGGTGAGGCAAAGGTTATAGATGTGTATTAGAGGAAAGAGAATGCAATCTTTGTTATAGAGGAACCAGGGCAAATGTTATCTGACCAAGCTATTAGAGTTATTTGTTCAAGAAAAAAAATTTGTTTAGAAATTATTCTGGAGAAGTAGAATGGTGGTATGAGCTCAGGCAGGTTTGGGTTTGTTTGTCTTTTAGAAGTGTGACTGTGCAATGGGGGAGGGAGATTGGAAACTTCTCTGAGGAAGTCAGAAGGTGTTAGGCTACCTGAGAAACAGGGAATATACCGAAAATAGGATGCATATTTTGGGAGATATCTAGTAGTTGTATTTCTGTGCTAACACCTCTTGTAAAAATCTGTAGCGATCTCTGTCTTCTGTGTTGTACTGATTCTTTCCCCTGAGTTTTATTTTTGTTCACCTTCAGTTTCTGTATTAATATCTCTTATAGTACTGGGCTCTTTTGATGTATATGTTAGAAGGAAACTTGTAAAAAGTGCTTGCATTAATCTATAGACTGTGGCAGGAAAGTGAGATGAAATGTATTCTATAGGCTAAAGGTTTAGAAAGAAAGGAAGATACTACTGCTGAATGTTAGTTTTGTAGACTAAAAAAAAGCCAAGTAGCATGTCAGTGTATTGAGCAAAGTGAGACTGTAGTACTAAGTACTGTAAATGAATGAGGAAATCATTAAAGAGGAGGTAAACAGTGGTTTGAAGAGTGAGGATTGTTAGCAATCAGTTGCAATAGCAGCCTATCAGCATGTGCATGCAGACTAACGGCAGCGTGGATTGAAAAGAAAGTAAAGACGCAACTATGTGGACACTGAACAAGTGAGGACAATAAAAAGTTACAGAACTGAAACAGGAGAGTATGCACATGTGGAGCTGACTGCATATGATAACTGTTTTAGTAGACAGTTATAAAGCGGTTGGCAGAGTGGCAGAACTGTTGCTGGTGCACAGTCATTCTATGGACCCTCTAGAATCCTGGGATATTAAGCAAATCTCACAGATTTCACTGCACAAAATTGTTTTAGTGGGCTAACAGGCCACAAAACACTCGGGGCAGAAGAGCCTCAAGAAGCCACTCATATTATTCTTATGCAGCAACATGTCAGGGAGAAGCAACCATCTAAATGTGGTAGGAATGCTTATGATACTTAGGCTAGAACCAGTAACACTATTTAATGGGTGTTTGAAGGGAGACAGATTACGGAAGTGTCACACTATGGCTGAACATCATAATAAGGGCAGCAACCTGTAAAGATACATTTCACGGGCAAAAATTGGATACTGTTAAAAGGGTAAATACATTATACTGGCAGCCATAATGCTAGCTAGAATAGGCTGCTTCTTTGAAAAGGGTACTTTGTATGTGCATTTGTGTGATTACCTTGCTTCAGGGAGCTTACTTCAATCCAGGTATGTGACAGGTACCTTAACTAGACCTGCATCACCTAGAGTAAGCTGCTGCAGAGATCTGGGTTCAATCTTTTGTGTGGGATGGATACACTAACTGTGAAGAAGAAGCTGTCTGTCTACTCGTCTGTATGAGGATTTGTCTCACTTGAGGAAGCAGGTTTTAATCCCAAGCATAAGACAGATGTCTTAATTAGGCCAGTGTCATGTAGTGTATGCTGCTTCTGTGGAGAAGGTGCTGTCTGTCTGTATGAAGCTTGGCTGACCACAGCGAGTTGGGGTCAGTCCCAACAGCATGACAGGTGTCCTAACTGGGATTGCATTATCTTCAAAAAAAATGTAAAGTGTCCATACAGGCTGCTTGTAAAACTAGAATCACCACAGACACTTGCATGCTAATAAACTATTTATTCTCTGTGGTCGAACTCCCTTTTGCTTCAAATTCTGTACCAGGGCTGTCATTTATCTGATGCAGCATCGTCACCATGTTGTATTATCATAAAGCCAGCAATACTTTTTTAAAGTAACTCAAATATATTAACTACACGTTCTTGTTATTTTTTTATACAGAAGAAGTAATTCATGGTGTTTTATTTCTTAGCTTTTAAATATATGTTACTGAGCTTTTAGGTCAAATACATTTTTCCTCTTTTTGCTTTTATTGTCAATGCACTTCAGGAAAAGGAGACTTTTTCCTACAGCTGTCTCATAAAAAAGCACTGTTTTTATGCTCTGCAATTGTTGCGAAAGTATTTGTTTTACTTTCTGCACCTTAGGAGATACTACAAACACTTCTGGAAAAATGTTTAATTTTGTCAAAGTATTCTATATATTTATTTCTGTGATTACTGCAGAGATACACATATACTTTCTGTAGGCCACAGACAACAAGATATTTGTTATATTAGAATGAGAAAATATATTTATCTTTTCATAAGGAAAGCCTGAACTATTGACAAGATCCGATTTGCTTGCTGATTTTCTGCTGAATGATTTCAGGTTTGGGATGCTGTTTGTCATTGCCTGTTTCAGCACATTCTTCAAACAAAGCCACTAGAGGGTGACAGTAGTAAAGACCAAATCTCATCAACATCAACAGAAGCAAGTCTTAACGGGGATATATTATTTCAGTAACACAGTGGTTTGAAACATAAAACACTGAACCTGAAAATACTGGAAAAAAGTTTATGCAGGGGTTAAACCCCCTGCATCCCCACACCCCAAGATTACACTGCAATGGGGAAAGAGTAAACCCTCACTTCCCACAGATACTAGCAAGCAACCAGCATGAAAGCTGGTTCAATATTTTGAACGTTGGACTAAATGAAGTTCTATATTCCAAATGTTTGCTCTAACAAATGACTCATGTTAACAGGTAGTTGCAATATGGAACACAAAGCTGAGACAACCTGAATATTTACTACTGCAGCATATTTGAAAGGAATACATGAATAGTATAAACTGAAAAACATTTAATTAGTCCCATACTCTGTGTATGTACTTATACATGGCAAAACCTGTAATTATCTGTCACTATATTAAATTAGTTTTATTTTTGAATTTTAGAAACCTCCATAAATCAGTGCTGTTTTTTAGTTCTCAAAATTGTCATTATTTGATCTTTTTAGTGTTGTTAAATGCATCATATAAATAATATACCACTGAAGGTTTATTTCCATCTTCAGTAACTTTTAGTTTACGCTTGCATTATCATATAGTTTCTTTAGGGAGAGAGAAAAAAAGTCTATAGTGCATTATGTTAGCAGATCCTTAATATATATATGTATGTATATATATATATATATATATATATATATATATATATATATATATATATATATATATATATGTGTGTGTACAGCAGATAGCAGCAGGCAGAATATTGCCTGTTGTATGCATCAGATTGTACACATAAGGGTCTGAGTAATTTAGGGATATAGGGTAAATGTGTGCTCAATAAAACATTTTGTTGATGCAATTCCCAGATTATAAATGCAGGAGTATTCAGTTATGTTATCTATGGCTGACTTTTATTTAGAGAAAGAACACAATAAGGACATAGGGAACATTCAAACACTACACCTAGCTAAGTTTGGATTCCTCAAGTGCAGGTCTTGCTTACTCAACCTGGTGGAGTTTTTTTTGAAAATCTCACCAAAGCAATGGATGATGGCAAAATGGTACATACTGCATACCTTGATCTTGCCAAAGCACATGACACAACCCCCTCCCCCCAATTCCAGCATAGTGGAAAAGCTAAATAAACTGGAAATGAACCTATTTGTCACTTGCTGTATTACCAGCTGGCTAACAAATAAGTTGCAGGATCTCAAAATAGGGTAAGTTACCTCCAGAAAGACACAAATCATCAGTGGAGTATCCCAGGGTTCTGTGCTGAGACCACTCCTGTTTGGCACTTACTTCTGTTAAGTAAAGCCAGTGCCAAAGGACTCTGGATGACCAGGTTTGTGGATGAGTGCAAGCTATGAGTAGTCACTGAATTCTAAATGGCTTACCTCTCCTACAGAGAAGTTTGTGCCAAATAAAAAATTAATGACAAAATTATGGACTGAAAATAAATGCCAAAAATTGCATTATGGTAACCTTTGGGAAGTCATCTACCCCAGGATACTACTCCATTGATAATACACCACTAAGATTTGACCCAGTTGTAAGGGATTTAGGAACTTATGTATAGAGTGACCTAATTGTTGATCAGCATGTACCTGTTGTATGAAAGTTCTTCTATATTGCACAGCTTAAAAACAAAAGGATTCTGTGTAGATCTAGGGATGTCATTGTCCTCCTTTACTCAGCCCTCATTAGGCCAGCCATTGAATATAGTGTCCCCTTTAGCATGAATCTGTCCAAACACATACAATAACTGGAATGCCCACAGGGATACCTTACTAATAGGATATGAGGTGTAAGCAATATGTCCTGTATGGACTGAATCAAAGCCCATTCGGTATATGCAATATCCTACATATTGCTTTGAGATTACCTATGTCTAACATACAAGGCATCCTCTGACTCAATACTACTAGATTTACTGTACCTCAGTAAGTCAAATGGCATCAGAAGTACTCAGTCTAGAAATCTAAACCTCTTCTGCAACATCAACAGAATGGGTTGGAAGGACAGGTCCCGACACATCATCCACATAAAATAAAGATCATCCCTGTCCATATTCAAGCACAGCTTGGATCTATGGGTGGGAAATAGAACATTTACACCAGGACTGCCTCCTCCTGCATTAATAGTGGACAGAGGCAGGTCCTAAATGCTTTATCCCATGCCTGGGTTCTCTAAACGTATCTATGGTATGATCCCAGTTATTCTCTGTGCAGTAATATATAATTATTGACCTTGAGGTAGATAAGGCCAATCTGATACCACATGGGATAGGGTGTTTTGAGCACTAAAAGTGAAAATGGTTAGGCTTAAAATGGCCTGCAAGGGAACTAACCTAATAACTACCTATGAACTTGGCGTTGTCCACATTTTTGTCTAAAATACAGGCTTTAGAGCTTTATTTTATCACTGTAAGCATTATTTTTATCAGTAGTTATGCATGATGTTTCAGAGTTCCTAAAGGTATACAATGTTATATTTGTCAATACCTATGGTATGCTGACTTTTAGAACTAAGGGCCTCCAGACAGTTTAGCCTGTTAGTTTCCATTCAAAAAGGATAGTGATAAACGTTTGTCACACTTTTGGGTAGTGCAAGCACACTGACAAAGTTTTGGTGAAATGGATGCATAGCATGGCATATAGGTGTGAGGAAAATGAACACTTACCAATGGGCTGTGATCTGTTTTCATCAGAAGAAAGTTACTAATGTGATATTACAGATAACCTAGGAATAGACAATGAGTGATGCTTGAGCATTTGCAAGGGATAAGGTAATATTCTATTTGATCAGTTGCACACCCATTGCCATTCCATTTGTTTCAGTTAAGAGTAAGGTAGTGGTTCACTCATATGTGTCAATCAGAACACAGCAGTACACACTATGGAGTTGCACATCCCTGTTTGTTTCACAGTTCTTTGTTTAGTGCACTGTCTGTGAAACACCTAAAAGAATCATATTTTTGAATACTTTTTTTCTGCAGATTTGCAACTTTTTAGATTCTAGAATGGTGTGGTCATATCGCAACCGAAGGTTCTGTTTCTGCTATGAAACATTGATCTCTACAGTGCTGAGTAGCTGAAAAGTGAAACATAATGCCTAAAATACAGAGGGAAAAAATAACTTTAAAATCTTTTGCAAGGAGGTAGGCCCCCTGCATCCCCCGAACTTATATACCAACAAAATGGTCGCACCAACTCAAAGGTGGGAGAAATCTCCCACAAGAAGTGAATCATTGTCACTGTGTGCTTAGAAATTACACCAGCAATGATTTCTTATGTGGAACAGTGATCAATATTCTGTTGTTTGGCATTTTTTTTCTTTAGGATACTAACACTGAAAGATATTATGTCTGCCACCAGTAGAAGATCCTAATGCCCATACAGTTTGGTAAACCCCAACATATCCTATTAAAGAGGCACACTGGTGTCTCAGTACTCCATGCAATATCACATTCGTTAATTTCATCTGTCCCTATTCAGGGATGAGCACAAAAGGGTATACAACTATTGTCTTCCACTCTTTTAACATATCCAGAGACTTATGATCTGTGCATCTGACTGTTCTGTGGTTTCCTACCTCTGAAAAAATGGACGGGCTGTTCAGTGCACAGCAGATGTCATGAATTCGGTAACCTAAGAAGGATTGTTTTTGAACACGAAATATCCATGAGTAAGGCACACATTTTTTCAGAAAGAAAGGAAGGAAAATTTGTTATGTAGCAGGTATGGAAAGAACAAAGAAAATCAGATTATTTGTCTAAAGAACATTGATGGCTGTCACAATAAGTCTGATGCAAAGTAATTCACGTCATTTCATAAGCAAGTCACATACTACCTACTTAATAACAAACTCCTCACTAATACCCAGCACGGTTTTAGACCATTCCACAGTACAACAACAACATTACTGTCATTTACTAACACCATCAATCTTCATAGCCACAATCACTATGCCTCTTCTATCTTCCTGGACCTGTCAAAAGCATTTGAAATGGTCTCCCATACCCACCTCCTTAACACCCTTACATTTCTGTAATACCACCCTTGCATGGTTCAAAGAATACCTCACAGGATGTCAGCAAGCAGTATTATGGAAACAGACCCTATCACCCTTCTTACCAGTTGAACTAGGAGTTCCTGAAGGTTCTATACTAGGCCCACTCCTATTCTCAATATTTACTAATAACCTTCATCTGGCAACCACTCATGCATCGCTCACACAATATGCAGATGACTCGGCTGTGATATGTTCTGCACCCGCCCTACTAGAACTCCAGTCACTTACTCAGAAAGCCTTTCAGGAAGATGAGTCCTGGTTAACAAATGCTAATTTAATCCTAAATCCTAAAAAGACCAAACTATTAGTATTTTCTCCCAACAAAACTCCTTTCTCCCTTAACACTTTCTACATCACCTCTCATAACAATATCTGCATAACCCCCTCAGAGCATACTAAGCTACTGGGAACAGACATTGACCATAAACTCAGATTTGATATTCGTATATCTCAGACCGTTAAAAAGGTACACAAAAAACTTGGTACCCTACATAGAAACAAACACTACTTCACAAATAACACCAAAATAGCTATTGCCCAAACCCACCTACTCTCCACCTTATTATATGCTGCACCCATTCTCACTAATCTGAAAAAATCTGATTTATAAAAACTTGAAACCTGCTACAATAAAATAACAAGATTTGCCACAAATTCCGCATCTAGATATCATCACTGGCTAGCAGTCAAACAGCTCAATTGGTTAGAATTACCCCAACTATTACACTATTCACAACTCTCAATGACCCATAAAATCCTCTCAGAGCCTGAAAAAATACCTGCTCTATAAACCCTCATTAAACCCTATACTACTGCCAGAACTCTCTGATCAACCAACCAAAATCACATACAAACCTATATATCCAAAAATCAAGCAGGAGATTCCCTCTTCTCAAACTATATAGGCAAGCTTTGGAATGACCTTCCAAATGATCTTACCTCCCTATCATCACCAAAAACATTTAAACCAGCCTTAAGAAAATACCTCCTTACCAAACAGATCTGCCCTCGCACAACCCCCGGCTGATCAATAACTCTATAGTCTCTACAAGCACCTATCCAATGTTTTCTACCACACAATTACCACTAAAATACCAAATAAGTAAAAGTATAAAAGTATAACTCTAAAATTCCCTTGTTCATCACTATCTTCTCTGTAATAACTCCATGAAACTTATAACTAATAATCTTATAACTGTTTACTGTGAGTCTCACTACAAATCATGTATAAAATTACGACTTGTGACCTGCTGTTCCTATAACATTAGAATAATACTGTTATGTACTCTATGAGCACCTAGCCTTGTTATATGTACAAAAAGCTATGTAATAGAGTAAAGTATTCCTACTCACCATTTCTTGACTTGTATTAGACATTTCTTTGCTATAGGTGTATATATTTGTGCTTCTTATTCTGTACTTTACTGGTATAACTGGAGCTTTTCTCCCCAGGCCTCCACTGAAAAAGGACATGTGTCCAGTTGGACTTCCCTGGTTAAAAATGTAAAATAAATAAATAAAAAAAAAGTAAATAGCAGCACATCATCCCAACGTGATGAAGAAAAGTCCCAGTGACATCAGCAACATTACTGGTGCAATAATTCCTCCCTATGATTGTGAGTTAATCAACAAATCATTAAAAGAAGAAGAAGCTCAATCCATCATGTCCTTCCAGGATTCCCATGGTTGGAAACTAATGGAAATTGAGTCAAGGATCTACTTGCTGCGTGACAGTGACCAAAGATCCCTTAAATAATAGTCCTATTATTGTAGACATCCAATCATCTTTCTGTAAGATCTTGGGACTTAAGCTAAGTGCCTCAAAAATAATACTGTTTCTAGCAAGGGCAGCTGTTCAAAATTTTTTAAATCAATGTAAAACCATGGGTAGGTCTCCTTCATTTATTTGATGTAAAGGAAACCCTAAGTGTTTATGGATGAATTTAATCAAGGACCCAACACTTAAATGACTTTGAGAAAAGCTTTTTTATGCTAGTCCATGCTTGGCAGAAGTTAAGACTGTTGTTGTTGAGTAAGATATCAACCATACAATTAATGCTTTAGATTATATTACATTCTGTGCCATATTCTTACCTCTGTGACTGTTACTGGATATCTAAAATAAAAAGATACCTAGACAGTTTCTTTGGAAGAGGAAACAGAGTCTGATCTCTGCAGAAGCATTGTTCTTGATGCAGAAGGAGGGGTTACAATCCTACGTATATAGGTAGCATGGCTGTGGTTTTCAGTTGTCAGTACTGTTTTGGCTCACAATATAACCCAAATACTGAATGGGCAATGATGGAGACAAAGTTGTTAGGAAGCACCTTGAGAAGAGTCCTGTGTTGGTGCACCAGAACTCTCCCAAGGCATCCTCTTAGCTGGTACACTTGTTCCTCCTTTAATGCTTTGAAAAGCTTATATATGCAGTCTCAGAATGCAAGACAGTGGGAGGTTAAAATTCCCATTTGGGGTCACCAAGAACTAAATACAGAAGGTAAGAAACTATGACAGACTGGTTCTAGTATGGGATATAGTGAGTATCACAGTTATCTCAGGTCCATAATGGGCCATAGATAGTTATTTATTTCAGAAACTGTGGGAAAGTTTCAGCATCCCCACATGAGATAGATGGAAGTACCTCCAGATTCAGCATGCAGTTGTTTATTCATCCTTATGCCACAAAATTGCAGCCCCCCTCTCCAGGCGTGAATAAAAATAATGTAGCAGTTTTAGTAGGTACCCAGGGTGGGGAGTTGATTAAGGCTCCTATTGGTATAACCATTTATTTCAAAGATGCAAACTAAAAATCACAGCTATGTTGGAGATGTACATTAATACATTTCAGAAAGGTAGCTGACATGATTCTGTACACCATCACCCATCAATTGAAGTTAATGCACAGAGATTACTGGACACCCTGAAAGACTGTAGTGAAAGGATTTGGCATGATGATGCCTGTTTACCCTGCAGGGAAAAGAGAAGCTGATGAGTGTCACAAGTTTTGGGAATGCAAATGGGTCATTGTCATATTAGAAAAGGTTTGGGCATTTATTACAGATTCATAGATGTGCACTAGGTAAATGACCATTGGGGCCATTTTAAGCTTAGCCATGCATCCCAAATCTCTGACATGTTCTGGTACCATAGGTAGTGTAAGCAGGGGCTTGGGAGATTAAACATTTACAAGCAGGGCAGATGAACCATTTACAGGTTGCCTTTGTCCGTTAGAGGCCTAGGTGCCAAACCAGGTGTGAAGATTGGGTTCCCATCCAGTTGTCCAACTTACACTTTAATTGGGTACTGGAAGAACTCTGCTTCATGTGGATGGTGAGTCTCTTACAATGAAAGGATAATATTTGGGATATATACCTTTCTGTCTAACAAGTACTGTTTATATCGCAGACAATGTTTAAGTCTTTAGAATGAGTAATTCTGGTGCTGTTTGTTTTGAAGATATGCAAGAGGTTCATCAGAGAAGGGTCTGAAGATGCCTTGTATGCCAGGTTTAGGTCTCCCATCAACAGCCTGTAGGAGAAAGAAAACAAGGATAGGGGTTTAAGGTACTCTGCACAGAAACATAAACCATAATCTTAACTGTTGCAGTGCACTGGATTTTTCTTGACCCAGCATACTGGCCTCTCCAATTTAAAACAATTTTAAACAAAAAAACTGAGGGTAATGCTACTCAATGCCAGATGTCTAAACCTCAAAATGCACACACTCAAGACACTCCTCAGTATGGAGAAAATAGATATATGTGTAGTAACAGAAACCTAGTTTTAGGCTCCAGGGAGCACCCCAGCAGTACCAGGTTACAACTCATACCATACATTTCGGCAACAGAACCCGGACCGAAATACAAAAGGCAGGGGTGTATCCATATTCATCAAGGATACCCACACCTCCAGGTTAGTGGCATAGCACGATGCTTCAGAGATCATCCACGTGCAACTAACAACAAGCAAAACTGCAACTCAAATTGTAGCTTGCTACAGATCACCCATCATGTCTCAGGACCACCATTCTGCATTTCTGGAAACACTGGAAAACATAAAGGTCCTTTCAAACACCCTAATATTGGGTAATTTCAATTACCCAAACATTAACTGGGAGAACTACTCAAATACTAACTCCCTTGCCCAACATTTCCTAGAATTTATAAACTCAAACACCCTGGATTGACTGGTCAACACTCCCACCAGAGGTGACAACATATTGGACCTGGTCATCACCAACATGGGCGACCAGTGTTCCACACCGGAGGTCAATCCCTCGCTGGTTAGATCTGACCATAAACAAATCACTCTGGATATCCACATTACGCCCCCATCCCCGGTCACAGAAACCACAGTTAAAAACTTTTCAAAAGCAAACCTCACGTTATTTAAGACTGAAGTGGAAAGTTTCAAAGCCCCCATGCTAAAAGATAATGCTGCAAAATCCTTTACTAATACATTCTGTGGGCACCTACAAGAATGCATGGATCGTGATATCACAGACAAAACCATGACTCACTCCTCCAAGAAAAGGAAACCAGTCTGGTGGACCCCTGCTAAAACAAGCTATACAATAGAATCTAGTACAGAAAAGAGTAAAATCCCAAGAAGGGAAGATATCCCTGATCAGTATCAGCAAGAAACTGCGATCCCTCATAAAATCATCCAAGGCTAGCTCCGACAGAAAAATTGCCAAGGACTCCAAAGATAACCACAAGGCATTCTTTAGCTATGTCAAGAATCTAAGTGGCAATGCTCAGATCTGCTCGGAGTTAGTGCAGAATGGCACAAAATACAGTGAACTGACCAATATCACCAACATCCTGGCAGACAGATTCAGTGCAAACTTCACCCCTCTCTCACCCCCAAAAGGGCCCATAGCCATACCAGAAGAATGTAGAGCCCCTGAAATCACAGACCCTCAGGTTAAAACAGCCCTCTCCAGCGCCAAAACACAGCATCAATGGGACTGGACGGTGTCCCAGGCTGCGTCCTACACAAGCTCAAAGATGAACTAACCCCTCACCTAAACACACTGTTCAAACTCAGCCTTTCCACAGGCTACGTACCCATAGAGTGGTGAACAGCAATGGTTAGTCCACTCCACAAAGGAGGAGCCACAACAGACCCAGGAAACTATCACCATATAAGCCTGACTAGCTTGGTCTGCGAGGCTATGGAGCACATCATCATTGAACTTATTAACAGAGACATTGGGAACCTCCAAACACTGGACCCTACCTAGTTCGGCTTTGGGGCAGATAATGCCTACTAAATCTGGTGGACTTCTTTGAGACAGTTACCGAGGCTATAGATGAGGGAAAGGTGGTATACACAGTCTAACTAGACCTCCAAAGGCTTTCAACACCACTCCCCATTTTGGTATTATAGACAAGCTCACCAGCCTGAACATAAACCCCTACATCACAAGATGGGTTGCCAACTGGCTCACGGACAGAACCCACATGGTGAGAGTTGCGGGAGCTAGGTCTGACTCTAAACCAGTTACAAGTGGCGTTCCCCAGGGCTCAGTCCTAGGACTCTTCCTGTTCGGCATATACTTCTCAGAGGTACAGGCAAGCACAGGAGGACTATGGCTGACCAAGTTCACAGATGATTTCAAACTAGGGGCTATAACTGACTCTCTGGCTGACACAGACTTCCTCCAAAAGGGTCTCACTGAGACGGATACCTGGTGTCAAAATCATGGCCTCAAGCTAAATGCCAAAAAGTGCATAGTCATCCCCTTTGGAAAAAACAAAGTACCCACAAACTACCAGATAGGTGGTAGTCCCCTAAATACGGAAGACATAATAAGGGATCTGGAGACCCAAGTAGACAGTAATCTCTCCTTTGATAATCACATTGCCAAAGTGGTTAGAAAATCCTTCTATATGGCCCACCTAATCACAAAAGGGTTCGCATCCAGATCAAAAGAGGTCATTGTGCCCCTCTACTCATCACTCATCAGACCCATCATAGAGTACAACACCCATTTGAGATGTACCTTACAAGACATCTGCAACAGCTGGAAAGACCACAGAAGTACCTCACCAAGAGGATCACTGGTCTCAAACAAATGCCCTATGCAGCTCGACTGAAGAAACTCCACCTGTACTCAGTTGCATACCACCTACTCAGAGGTGATCTCTGCATGACATACAAGGCCATGTCCAACCCAGAATTGATGGACATGCTCCACCTAAAGAAAACCATATCCCCTCGAGCCACATACTCTAGGGATCTAAACCTCACCACAACAATAAATAGGACGTGCTGGAGGGATAGATTCCTGTCCCAGAGACTTCCCATGCTTTGGAACAAGATTCCAATCTACATTAGGCAGAGCTCCTCGCTAACATTCTTCAAGAAAAACCTTGACGAGTGGATGGGAAACAGAAAGTTTACCCCAGGGATCACTTCAGTGGCTCTGCTGGACAGAGGCACAGGGAACTAATCTAAGGGGGTGGCGAAAGCCAACTCATTCTGGCTTGGCTTATAAATGCCTTCAGGCAGATAGCCTAGTACCTACCTATGAACCTATGAACCTATGAAACTGGTGGTTATAAGAAAAGCAACTAACTGTAATAGTCATGGTATATATAGCCTCAGAGTGGGAGGGCCTATGCAGGTTGAGTAAAATATGCTAACTATCCTTTCTGATAAAATATGCCACCTTATTGCAATTGAACATGCTATGTATTGTTAATGACGGTAATTCACCCATCTTCAATTGAAAGAGTTCCAAAGTAACTGCCCCATGGTCATCAACCCTGAAGACAATAGCAAGGATGAACATGAATCCTGGTCAGTAGCCAAGTAATTTCAAGAAGGCATTTGACTACAATGCATATATCCTTGTTGCTCTCTGTACTGCAGTCATGATAATGGCTGGTTTGAATGTTTTGTCAGTTAGACATGGCACTGTATATTGAATTATAAAGTATTATAATTAGACATGGCATTGTATATTGATTTATACAGTATTTCACTGCATTGTGATATATTGTATTTATTTTGTTTAATGAATTGTATTATAAATATTACAGTTAATACTTTAGTTACTAATAGGATTCGTTTTAGTTAATTTTGTAGCAGTTGCTGGTTAGCAGAGGTTAACTATACATATACATATACACATACAGTGGATATAAAAAGTTTACACACCCCTATTAAAATGCCATGTTTTTGTGATATAAAAAAAATGAGACCACAAAAAATCATTTCAAAACGTTTTCCACCTTTAATATAACCTATAACCTGTAGAATTCAATTATAAAACACACAAATCTTTTAGGGGAAAAAATATAAAAATATAAAATAAACAATACGCTCATTGCATAAGTGTGTACACCCTTAAACTAATAATTTATGTGTGCACACCTTTACTCTAATGCTTTGTTGAAACACTTTTTCATTTAATTACAGCATTCAGTCTTCTTGGGCAGGAGTCTATTAGGAAGGCACATCTTGACTTGGCAATATTTGCCCACTCTTCCTTGCAAAAGCACTTCAAATCTGTCAGATTGCAAGGGCATCTCTTGTGCACAGCCCTTTTCAGGTCACCCCACAGATTTTCTATTGGATTTAGATTTGGTCTCTGGCTGCGTCATTCCAAAAATGTAATTTTCTTCTGGTGAAGCCATTCTTTTGTTGATTTGGATGTATGCTTGGGGTCATTGTCATGTTGTAAGATACAATTCCTCTTCATCAGTTTTAGAGGGACGTCCAGTTTTGCAACGTCACAGTTGTTCCATATTTTCTCGACTTTTGGATGACTGTCTTCACTGTGTTCCATGATGTATCCAATGCTGTGAACATTTTTTTGTAATCTTCTCCTGACTGATACCTTTCAACAATGAGATCCCTTTGATGCTTTGTAAGCTCTCTGTGAACCACACCTTTTGCTGTAGCAGACAACTGGGTAAATGTCAGGAAAATACTACTAGGACAGCTGAACTTTATTTGGGGTTAATCAGAGTCTCTTTAATTGATGGCAGGTGTGTACTCAAGAAGACTGAATGCTGTAATTAAATCAAAAGGTGCTTCAACAAAGTATTAGTTTAACAGGGGTGTGTAAACTTTTAATATCCACTGTGTGTGTGTGTGTGTGTATGTATATATATATATATATATATATATATATATATATATATATATATATATATATATATACATATATATATATATATATATATATATATGTATGGAGACACTTTGGAATCTCAAAATACTGAAATGTCAGATTTCAGTATCTCGAGACCAAAGTGTTGAATCTGCAGATGCGCGAAACTGCAGAATATAGAACCCGGAAATGTCGAACCCTCAGTACTGATGGCACCTAAGGTAAGTGTGGTGTTTTTAAGGGCTTTGGGGAGGGTTTGTGTGTTTGTGAGTGTGTCAGGGAGTGTTAGGTGTTGGTTAGGGTACGTAGGTGAGAGTGTGAGTGTGTCAGTGTTGAGAGTGGTTGTGTTTGTATCCGTGTGATGTGTGTTTGTGTGAGGGGTGTGTGGAATGTATGTTGGTGGGTTTTGTGTGTGTTGGGGTTTAGTGCAACCTCAGAGTTAGTATATACAAGTAAGGGTGTATAGTAAGGGTGTGTGTGTGTGTTTGTGTTGTTGTTGGGAGGTAGGTGTACTTGTGTTTGTATGTGTGCTGTAACGGTCGCGGTTTTGGGTTTCAAGGTTTTCAGTTTTTTGTTTTTTTGACTTTATATTCTTGAGATACTAAAATTTGATATTTCAATATTTCGAGATTATAAAGTGAAAAATATATATATATATATATATATATATATATATATATATATATATATATATATACTTGGTTAGCCAGATCTGCATTGTTTTTTCTATTCCTCGACGGAAAGTACCACTCGATAATGTACTTATTATTCTTATGCAATCTCTGAGAAAGGAATTGCATAATATGTATGTTAATTATTTGTAACTGTTATATAAGAAAGCCTTATTATGAGTTGTTATCGGGCAGCTTATTTTACTTTGGCCTGATTCACGATGTAAACAAATGCAGCTACAAAATAGTTTCTTTTTTAATCTGGTCTGCACAGCACACCAGATATAAACAAGGATAATATTGGCCCGGTATAGTGTGACAGCTCAGTTCTTCAGATGATAAAGACGCAGATTCTGTACTCATCCTGCATATGAAGAATATATTAGCCTCACTCTGTGCCCTTAATGTCATGTCATTCACAAGTGTGAAATTCATTTTTAGTAACAGTTACTTGAAAGAGTTTTTATTTGTTGAGCAATCAATAATTATTATAAACAACTCACCATAACTGCAGTAGTTACATGTTTTCAAATGCTAAAACAGTATTGTTTAATTTCCAATTAAGAATTATATCCCAGCTTGAAGGCTGCAAGAATAAAAAAGTGTAAACTTAGATAATCAACAAAAGGAACATAAAAAAAGAACCAAACTTAAATCTGTGTTTTTCCAGGGAGGGGGCATGCCCCTTCATACCCCACAATACCCCAAGTGCTTGTTTTTACTTCAAGGTCTTACACTTTTGAGGAAGGAAACAAGTCCATTCACAAGACAGTTAGTCTTCTAACTTAGAAACCACGGTGTGCTTTTTTTCTTGCAACTTTTCTTTCATGACTGCAGCAACTGTACTTTCAAATTACTGAGACTTTGCCAGCAACCTGTAATTTCAAAATGTCCTTAGCATTGCTCAACAGGCTTTAGTGCATTTAACATACCCAGAATTGTATCCATAATCATCATTTTCTAAATTGCCTGCCCTTGTTGGAATAGTGTTACAAGTAAGTCAAGCAGGGTAGATGAGACTTTCCTATTCCCAGCAACAGTCTTTACCTCATCTTTTTAGATCCCTAGGCATTCCATGCCATGCTCCATGCATATAAGGTGACCAAACTACCTCAACTGACCTTTTTATAGAGAAGTACTAGCTGTACTCTGAAGTACCCCTGGATTATTGAGCTCCTATTTATGCTTTGAGTGAGCACAGCTACCCTGTGAAGTAACTGTGGCTTCTACCAAATGTGTCCATGATCTCACCTTTCTAGCCACTACCCAAAGCGTATAACCATAGCTGCAGTAGGGGTCAAAGGCTGCCCACTAAACATCAACAATCCACACAGAAGGCATCATCATTATTATCATTATCCCCAGTAGGGGTCAAAGGCTGCCCACTAAATATCAACAATCCACACAGAAGGCATCATCATTATTATCATTATCAGTCCCCCTTTCCTCATTTCCTACATGGGGTTGGGGTGTGTTAACTGTCTCCATCTCTTTCGATTCAATGCCACACTCCTGCCTTCTTTAACACTCATGCCTGAATGTCACAGATCTTCTTTCACACAATCCACCCTCCTCTTTGCTGGATGCCTTTATTTCCTCTTACCGTCTTCTTTCTGTCCTTAATATTCTTCACTAGATTGTCTTCATCTTTTCTGCACATGTATCTGAACCATAGTAATCTCTTCTCTTTGAATTTTTTCTGCAGTTGGAGCTACATTGACTTCTGTTCTTATGTCCTTATTTCTTCATCTGCCCCACAGTGTGCATCCTACCACCCTTCTTAGGCAATTCATTTCCATCACATCTAGCTTCCTTATCTGCTCTAGTCTCTAGGTGATTCAGTCATGTTTACTAATGTTGCCACAAAGAAGCCATCCCATATAAAAAGTGAATGAGGAATCCTAAGCACTGCACATCTTGTGCCTATACTTAGAAGAGACAAGAAGAATGGGGTTGGGAGTTCACATAATGGTTAATGTTTTTACCTTACAGACACAATGTACAGGGTTTGATTCTTACCTTTGAAGGAAACTTGACTAGGCATAAAATAGCCCACAAGAGCAGCTAGCATAATACTCACCTATGAAGAACTTCACGCATTTTTGATATTCATAGGGATAGTTCTGACAGTAAGGATTCAAAGACATGTTTTACACTCTAGGTATAATTGATTCGCAATTAGTCATCAACAAGCTGTTTTGATTGTCTGGAAAAGTTTTTGGTATTCACCTCGCCCTGTTTGATGTTGCAGGAATCAATTTTTTTCAGTTGGACAGAATCTGATGAAAGGTTTTCATAAAGTGCCATGTATATGTAAATGTAAATCTATATATCTATATCTATTATATCTATATCTATCTAACACACACACACACACACACACATATATATATATATATATATATATATATATATATATATATATATATATGTATATATGGTTCCCATTCAGAAGCCTGAAACATCATAAGCCTGAAAATCAAAATCCTGAAACCAAAAGCCTGAAAATTCAGAATCCTGAAAACTCAAAATCCTGAAAGCCCAAAATCCTGAAAGACCAAAATCCTGAAACTCAAAATCCTGAAAACACAAAATAGACATACTGATGTCATTGTGGCTTTGCTATTGTTAGCCCTGTGGTGTTAGGTCATGCGTTGGGGTCAGGTAAGTGTGCGTTGGTTTTATGTTAGGGTTAGGGCGGTTTAAGTGAGTTAGGGTTAGAGGCAGGTTAGGCATGTATGCAATAGTGACAAATATTGGGGTTAGGGCGGTTTAAGTGAGTTAGGGTTAGGCACGGGTCAGGTGAGTGTGCGATAGTGACGGACCTTAGGGTTAGGGTTAGGGTCAGGGTCAGTTGGTAGATATTAGTGTCTTTATAGTGACATATTAGCACTATTTGTGTTTTCAGGATTTTGAGTTTCAGGATTTTGGTCTTTCAGGATTTTGGGCTTTCAGGATTTTGAGTTTTCAGGATTCTGAATTTTCAGGCTTTGGTTTCAGGATTTTGATTTTCAGGCTTATGATGTTTCAGGCTTCTGAATGGGAACCGTATATATATATATATATATATATATATATATATATATATATATATATATATATATATATGTGTGTACATATATGTATATGTATGTATATGTATGTATATGTATGTGTATATATATATATATATATATATATATATATATATATATATATATATATATATATATATATATTTATATATACATATATGTACGTATGTATGCATATATTTGCCTGTAAGGTGCCATCCTACTTTACTGTGTTACAAAGTGGCTATTTATCTGTACCATTTAAATGGAAGTACTTAGTAATTACTGCAACGCATAACATTCTGGCTTTTAGTTGTTATTTCTCCTTGTATGTACTTTTTTTTCCTCAAAAGAATTTTTGACTTAAAGGAAATTGGCTGGAAAGAAATGTGTTAAAAAAAAACAAACAAACATTAAAAAAAAACAAGAGGTCTGCAGAACAAGAAATGTTCTGAACTTTGTAGAGGCAGTTTTAGCATTCTAGTTCATTATCAGTTTTGTTTTTCAAAGACAATTTTTTTTTTAAACGGCAAAGTATTGAATATGTAACATATCACTGCAAAACAAATCCTGATGTATTTCAAAGCGTGCATTCATCTCATGAAATGTAAACAATGCAAATGCCATCTACACGGTCAGTTTTTTATTTGTGCTCTGATTACTGAATTGACAAGGCCAAGCATGTAGCTTTCTATTTTCAAAATAAAATTCACAGGAAGATTACATTAGCAAATAGCCGATAAATATTCAATAACTGTATACAGCAAATGTGATCTTGCGAACTATAACAAATAATAACTTCAGTATTTATCAGTTTATTGCCTGGTAACATCTTTATCCTGTTGAGAGGTATGGGGTACAGGAAATTACTATCAATACTCAGAAGGTATTAGATATAGAAGTGTTCCTGAATGGGGCATCATCCCATCTTCAAATATCAAACACAGACTCCCATAACACTTACACACTTGCAGACTGTCAGGGGATTTGTCCAGTATGTGTCTTTGGGATGTGGGAATAATCAAACTCCTATTAAAAGCTACATGGACACAGGGAATGTTTACAGACTCTGCACAGAAGGAATGTGAAACAGTATCATCTAAATAAGTGAGTCACATGCATTTATGGCAAGGTGAATTAAAAGCTGTTATGGAGGCAGGCCATACAATGTAGAATAGTTATTAATAGACTGTTTCCCCCAGTTTCTGATCACTTTCAGAAGCACAACACTGAAATCCTTCTCGACAGGAAAACTATATGTAAAACCAATGTTAACCTGCCATTCAGATTCCTTTACAAAAGCAGAAAGCAGGACTCCAGATGTGATGCTAATATCTAAAGACTGAGTTGCTCGGTCCACCTATGAGAAAAATTGAAAAGTCATATTTGTGTTCAGCCGTCATTACAGCTAGTATTAGGAAAGTAGAACCGGAATTTTTACAGTAGTATTTTGACAGTATGACAAAAAGGGTAAGAAGGAGCTTGAATTTCCAGATCCTCTTTAAAACATATAGAGGATGACTGTTCCCCTGCTTTTGTGATCAGTATAGTACAGCACATGGTTCTACACTGTCTTTTAAAAAAAACCTCGATGGATGAAAAAGTCCCTCTCGCAGTCCGTTGCCAAAGTCCTGCTTCCACTTCTTCTTCCTGGTTCTGTTTCACAAGCAAAGCTATCAATACAAAGGTAATTAGGAGTTTACTCACCCCTTTTTACTTGAACGTAACAGTCCTTTCGCGAAAACATTATGACGTACACAAAGTTAGAAATCTGGTTGTGATAATACATAAGTACCTAAATATTATATAAAGAGCAATTAACAGATTCATAGATTTATAATATCTCTTTACCTGCTGTAAATGGAGTTCAGCTATTAATAGAGTTGTGTTTACCATTGTATAAGCTTTAAGGTGAAATAGTTTAGTCCTTTGTATGTATCATGGTTTTGGAATAATTAATGCAAATCTGAACAAGCAATATATGACTCCTAGAGAAATAAGTAAGATACAACTGCAGAAACATCTGGAGGTGTGATCTGGCTGATTTATCAATTAAGGTCTTTAATGAATCTGCTTCCACATAAACAAGGATCACACAGTCTGTCACCCACAAAATTAACCAAACCCTGCTTAAAGTGTATAATTGTATTCAATTTCCTGATGTTCAAAGGTAAAGAATTTCACCAAGTACTAGCCCTAAAGCGAGAGCTAGTCTGCTTTTTCCTCAAATACAGTTACATGTGTCAATCATATAGTTATTATTTCTAGTAACCAACAAATTCTATAATTTAGTAACATCTACATTTCCACCAGAAATGTCAGAAAGAATATATTTATCAACTACAAATAGATCCTATCTCCCTAAATAATATATTTTTAATAGAGCATGGAGATAATAATTTCAATCAATTGTGATAAGAAGTATCCATCGACCCTCTAATTTGATGAATGAAAAACTTTTGTATTCTTTCAAGTCTCTCAGTCTGAGACTTACTATACATACATTCAGGTCCCTCATATTCAATCAAAGGTCTTATCAATGTCTTATAAAATGGTAATTATACATCTCTATCCCTACTTACTATGACTCCAAGAAATTCTCATATTCATATTACTTTCTTATTGTTTTCTTAAAAATGAAAATCAATTCATTAAAGACAAATTTTTGCTTTAGATGTAATACTTAAGCAATAATCCACAGTTTCCCTCATAATCAAACAAAGTCAGCCATGGTTAAATCCTGATATACCAAAGCACAGGAGTGGATTTTTGCTATTATACAATAACAACAAAACACAAACAAAATGTCCAGTAATTGTAAAAAATAAGCACCAGGAGTACTTCTAAAGTAAGGCAGCCGCACAAAAGTCGTCCAGTAATCCAAGAAAGCCTGTATGAACACTTTTGTTCCTTTAAGTCATCACATACAAAACGGAACTTCATCAGATACAATTTGAAACATCATTTCCCCTCATTTGAATGCCTTTCTTAAAATCCTTACACATAACACATTTTAAGAAATTTAGACTCTGTGTGTTGGAGAAGGTTAAAAAACAAAAGAGAGGAGGTAACTGGTCTAATTTTTTGGAATTTAGAGAGACCTTTTGGCAGGTGTTATTGAATGCAACCATGAAACCAGGCTTGAATGATAGGATACCTATTAATAATATGCTTAATATGAGAGTAGAAAAAAATTGAGATTAATTAATAAATAAGAGTGTCAACAGGTAGGCCTGCTATTAATAGATGAATTTTAATAGTATAATAATGTGAATACATGATTAGCAAAGATTTTAGCTAGTAGCTGTGTTATCATTAAAAACAAATAAAATAAATTGATTAATAAACAAATAGATTTAGCAAATAAAGTAGCGGGATTTGCACAGTTATATATAACATAAAACAGGTATGAAGTTCCAAGTAGAAGGTCTTTTTATCAATAATATGCATGTATTTGTTTTTATCATGTGTAAAATGAATGATTTTATTAATGTGATTTTTAAAAATGGATGTTAATCACATGACATGTTTTGAAAGGGTATTTAAATGAGGGGAAATTATGTTTCAAATTGTATCTGATGAAGTTCTGTTTTGTATGTGATGAATTAAAGGAACAAAAAGCGCTCATACAGGCTTTCTTGGATTACTGGATGACTTTTGTATGGCTGCCTTACTTTAGAAGTACTCCTGGTGCTTATTTTTTGCTATTATACAATAACATTATTTAAGAAAAAAATTGCTTACTTTTCTTAAATAATGTGTTTGTATAATGGCACTTTAGTCTCCTTCCATGTAGTATTCTCTTTTCAAATGTACTGCACATGTGTATGGGACTTATGTTCTCATGTTTAAAAGAGTATATTAGTGCAAGAGAAGCAAGGGAAAAAGGAGAATCTCCATTTTGTTTTTTGTTTTTTTTGCACTATTAAGAAAAAATAGAATATTTTATGAGGGACATCACAAAAAAACATGAGGAAATCAGCTATGATTCGGTTTCTTTAGTTTTGCAGAATGTACCTGATTTTTCTCATGTTTTGGTATATCCTCAGTAAAGAATGTTGTTATCCAGTATATACTAATAGAAACACTGGCTGCTCAATGGTACTTTAGCTCCAGACTTTTTTATATTTATATATGCTTGATTTACAATGGGCATGGTGGTTGGGCTGTACAATCAGTGTTGTCAATTTTGAATACTAATGATCCTATATTGTATAATTCTGTGTATAGTAGTTGTGATCATATATTGTCCTTCTTAGATTATAGATGCCAGGCCACCATGTTGTATATGATAATATACTTAGTCAGATTAACTATGTTCAGGGTGAAATACAGTGGGGTGTCCTATTAAGTTATTCAACCTTTAGAACATTGACTAAACATTGAGCTGAAATTGGTGACAGTCAGAATCTTTTATAGCAGAGAAGTGTAAGATGTCTATTTTTATTGAGATCACAGTACAATGTGGCTTAAGGAATTTGCCCTTTTGCCCACTGTAGTGGAATCTTGGAGATGCTATATGTGGGTGCAGCTGTTTCTTTGATTGTTGACGTTCTGAAATGTTGACAAGTTTGGCTCAATGTTTTGACAATCAGTGCTTTGAACTGTTGATCTTATGAAATAGATCTGCAGTGGGTGTATAACAACATATCTGCAGTCCTATACCCAAATTATGGCAATCGTCTGCACCTGTCTCAGAGATCTGATATGACTACTGATTCGCTCATGTAGCAGGTATAAATCATCCTGGTCCCCCTCACCGTGGAAGTAGCTAACATCCCAAAGCTCAGTAAAGTACTGCCCATCTCACCATTTGTTCTCCTTAGTCTGTATAGGTGAAGATATTCATACTTTTGCAACAGCAGATTGATTCCTTTTAATTCTTTGTGCAACTGACAACTTCAGAATTACATAAAGTACTCCAAATATGAACTTTCCAGTTGTCTGTGCAGAGAGATAATTAAAACTTGTTTCTAGTCATAACCCTTCTTCCGGTGGAAGGAATCAAGCCTTTTCTTCTTTCACTTTTGTAATATCATTTGCAATGATACTACTTTGGAGTGCCCTGGTACCAAATCCCTTTACTGCTCCATTAGACCATACTTTTTTTAGGATATACTAAATTTACTTTAAACCACTGTGGCATAACCAGTAAGTGCGTTACCGTGGGTATGTGTTAAGAGAGTAAAGTCATATCTACTGAAAGTACCAAAAAAGAACACAGCACACTGACAGGAAATAAATACATTCAAAACAACAGTTATCAAAACATTAACAATGACATATACATATATAGCTATATATATATATATATATATATATATATATATATATATATATATATATATATATATATATATATATATATATATACACACACACACACACACACACACACACACACACACACACACACATACATAGACAATTTTTTTTATTATTCTTTAGTTATTTTTTTGCAAGAGAAAGATCCCCTATGCCGCCAAAGTACTTCCTACATAAAATACAAACTCCATGGTCATGAGGCTGCAGAGAAGCAGTTGAGTTTGAAGAATACATTAGGCACTTAGATTCCCCAAATCACAGCCAAACACTCTCCAAACAAATGAAAACCAAATGCACTGAATGCAGCTCCTCCATAAAACAAACTGACAGCGGAGATAGTGACTGTAATCATCATTTGATGTTTGTTTCCATTGAAAGAGGCTTTGATAATGCTGGCTGTGATGAAACTTTATGACCCCATTACTCCACAATAGGATAGGTAATCATTTTATTAATTTCATCACTTCGTATGACATGCCTTGATTTAGTTTAGGTTAGTAGAACAATTCTTCATTTCATCTTACTAATTTGATTTCAAATGTTTCATTGCACATAGAAAATAAACAAGTCCCACAGAGTAAAACATGCACATCTTATAAGTAATATAAAACCAGATAAATCAGGAAGGATGTGGCATTAACAAAAAATTGGTTTCACTCAGATAGTATCACCAAGTCAAAATATGTATGATTAATTGCACTGTAAATAAATCCAGACATGAAAGAAAAGCCGTTCACTTCAAACATTTTATTTATAAATATCATGTAAATAGCCACATGAATATGAACTTCTACAAAATTATGCGACTGTGACTCTTAAATCAAGTTTCACTTTAGTCAATGTAAATAGATTATATTCAAACAGAACCATAGTGAAGCCAGGGAAGAGGAAATAGTTGCCCTAGGTGTCAAGTTGTTGAGGTGTCAATATATATATATATATATATATATATATAGATATATAAACTATATATATATATATATATATATATATATATATATTTTATATATATATATATATATTTTATATATATATATATACTTTTATATATATATATATATATATATATATATATATATATATATAGATAGATATATATATATAGATATATATATATACACTTCTCAGAGGTACAGGCAAGCACAGGAGGACTACGGCTCACCAAGTTCGCAGACGACTGCAAACTAGGGGCTATAATTGACTCTCCGGCTGACACAGACATCCTCCAAAAGGGTCTCACTGAGACAGATACCTGATGTCAAAAGCATGGTCTTAAGCTAAATGCCAAAAAGTGCATAGTCAACCCCAGGAAGCTCCAGTGCACAGTTGTAAAAGTTAGAGCATGTGCTGAAGCCACCGTGGATTTTTCAGTTAGGGAAATCGTGCAAGGTATGTCACTTGAGACTAGCTAGCACCACACATGAGTAAGATATGGCCTTGAACATCGCAGTGTCACCCATTGTTACTCACTTCTGCACCTGTCTGGTTATAATATTGTTAAATGTATGCCATGTGGCCTTCATGCTATCTGCAGCCTTGAGTCTCACTTAGTCTAGGTGCTACATAATTCATTTTTAATAAAAAGGGGCTTCACCACTTTCTTTGCCTCTGAGGTTAAGTAAGGGAAACTACCAAGCTGAGGAAAGAAAAATGTTTAGTTTTAAAATCACTGGACACATAGAAGTATAAAATATGAAAAGTAATGTCGAAATGTGGGCAGAGGAAGAATGTGACTGACATATTTGAAACGTAACATAATGAAATGTCTAATATTTTGAGAAACATGTTGATAAATAAATTGTGTGATAATGTAATAGTTGTGTAAATAAAAACATGCATAAAGTATGCATTCTTTTTACCTTTGTCTTACATCCTTTCCTTTGATGAGGATGCAATTTTCCTTGCTCCAATCTTTGGGCATTTCCATATGTTGTGATTTGTTAAAACTTGCAATCAGTGTTTTATCTAGGATACTTCTTGAATCTAAGAATCTGTTCTGAATAAGAACGGATTTTTTTTTTTTTTTGCTTTTTTCCTTGAGTTTTAGGAATTATTTTATCATCCGTTCTTCTCTGAGTGGAACATATGATGAGCATCAAGCAGCTCCTGTGGCTAACATTTGTCCAAAATCTGGTTTTCAAACAGGTTAGCTCATCTTAATACAAATCTGTGTTTAGACAACACATTGACAACAGAAAGGCATACAAAGATGGAAAACATCTGTACTGTACCACTAAAAGTACTTCAAAATATATTTAGCCCGGTGGTGTGGTCAGGAAACAAAGTCTTTGGCACAGTGTTAAGAGTCCTGCTGACAGCACTGGCATAGTAGTTCATTCATTTCTAGAACGCTGAATATTTCTGAAACTTCTAAGTAAGGCAAGCTGGTTATATGCATTTCTACATACTTATGATTGTGTGTGTTATATAAATTCCACGATGTAGCTGTAATTTGCCAGTGGTTAAAAGAGCAAGGAGGCATGGATGAGTAAGATGAGCTTTGCAGATGATTAGACCAGTAAAATATTTAAATGTTTAACCTGGTTACACTTTACATAGCATTGGAAGACCTTTACATTCTCTTACTTTTAATAGGCTTGCTTCAGGTTCTGAGTTTTCAGAATAAACTGAAACTAATAGGAAAAGCCCCCATTATTTCAAAATTAAATAAGTTAAAACCAACAGAATTTTAATTCTGTGTTATTAATGCCCCTTTGTTTCCAGCAGTTTTACTACCTACTTGCAGTCTCAGAGAGATCTCCTATTAAAGATGTCGCCTTTTAATTGTACTTCAAAAAGAGATTGCATTAGATGAACCCCCTAACTCCCGCCCCACCATGCACCTGCCCAGCACTCATAAAACCATGATTCACTTATTAAAGGAAACAAATGGTCTATTTTGCTAAGTAACATTGCATACGTTATATTGCATCCCATTTATGTAGCATTTTAAACATCATTTGTACAGTTTACATTTATTTTTTATTTGAGTATTTGTCACAGTGGATGTAAATCCAGGCAGCACGTGTGTTTCACAGGAAACCGCAGTTATATAAGGAAGCTACCAGTGAGCAAAAACATTAGATTTATTGAGTATGTGGTCTGCATTCAAATTGGGACATAAATGAATAATTAATACTGTAAGGGTAGAATATGCTATTCTAAACAATAGTATGCTAAAATGTACATGTCTGTAGACAGTTTAGGTATACCACACATTGAGAGAAAGTACAGAAGACATCCCACATAGCTGTAGTATGGCAAGTCTGGACCCTCATGAATGACAAAAGAGCAAAGCAATGCAGTTAGCAAGAAAAAACAAATGCTGCAGATGAGAAGAGTTCTCAGAAATGCTCAAGGGAAGGGATGAGCAAAAAGGAAAAGTGGAAAAAAAACAGACTTACCAAGCTAAGACAGGAAAGCATTGATAAAATGGGGGAAGGGTAAGTACTTGTCAGGATATTTTGATTGGCAGGGACTAAGCTTGTGAAGAGCACAAATGATCAAAATTCATACATTTATATGAATAGGTAATGGCTTTTGGCGGGTCCATATCAGTCTGTCAAAACAGCTGATGATCCAACACCAGATGTTCAAACTGTGAAGTTCAAACACTGATTATCGCGAAGCCGTGGAACACTGAATTCTTTCCCAGGGAAAGAATTTGGTAGGCCATTTCTGTGGCTTCATGATTATCAGGACTGTGGTGGGAAGTTACAGGTCGGGTTCAGGTAAGTGTGCGATTGTGTGGACGTTAGGGTTAGGGCACGGGTTAGGTGAGTTAGGGTTAGGGCACGGGTGAGGTGGGTGTGCGATAGTGACAGACTTTAGGGTTAGGGCAGGATAGGTGAGTTCGGGTTAGGGTTTGGGTTAAGATAAGTGGATAGATAGTAGTGTATGTACAGTTTAGTGTAGGGTTAGATGCAGGATTTTAAGTGTTTGTGTGTGGATTGCTGTTTTTTTGGTGTGCTTGTGTTGTGTGTGTGTTTCTTGGAAGAGCGATTTTTTTCCCTGGGAAAAAAATCGCTGTTCTAAGACTTCGATGTTTTTTTACTTCGTGATTAGAAGTTCGAACATATGGTGTTTGAACTTCAGCCATTTCGGTGAACTGATATAGACCCGCTTTTGGCATATTAATCAAAATAGAAATCAAGCACAGAAAAAAAGACAATCAGTAAAGATTACCGAAGGAAATACTTCCAGAAGGTACTATTGTTTCTCCAGATGGAATGTAGCAATAGGATACATAGATGCTATTCCAGAAACATTATTTTCCCTGGCTAGACAACAGATGTATGGGCTACATTATGTCTGAGAGAGATTTTAGTAAGAGCATGAAGAGTCAAGTCACAAAATTGTATTCAACCACATGTGATCTTGACTGCTTAACTGTATTTAACTTAGAAGCAGCCTTCAGAGTCTGAATTCTCTGTGGCCGTTAAGAAACAGCTTGTCATGGGCAAAATAAATGGGGACTTGCAAGGGAAAGAATCGGAATGGAATCTTCACTGCAGAGGGATATATTTTTATTTGGAACTGTTCAATATGAATAATCATTGTTGATTATAGGGCTTCAAGGAAGATGGCATATGTCCCAGAGTGCTCTTGGAACTGGTAAAAGAACTGTCCTAACTATAAGGATACAGGAGGAATGGATACTGTCAAAGCATAATAATTTTGAATTTATAATTTCTGTCATATGTTAGGGGATTACATTCATTATAGACTTATTCATTCTTTGACTGCTTTCCTGACTAAGTCATGGTTGCTATATTTATAGTGTGATGATTGGATACTTCCACTCAAATAACAATCATGCTTTTTCAGGGAGGTTTTGAGAATATGCTTATTCAAGTAGTTACTGATGGCTGTATGCTCTAATACATTCAGTGATCAGTGGTTTTAAGAAAATTAAAACTGACTATATTGCTGATATTCATATAGATTTGCTGACTTAACCTTCATCGACGATGGATTGCAGATGCAGTAATTAAAGGTGTGTGGTTAAGAAAACAAGCATTAAGTATAATAATAGCAGTGATGCCAGTAATTCTACAATGTATTAAAATCTGTTTGTTATGCACAGCTTATGAGGTGGATAGGGGTAGTAATGTAGTGTGATATATTTGCTACCAACTGTTAATAAAGGGCAGTTAAATGTATGAGTTACAGTAGGGTGAATCTGACAAATACATTCTTATTGGGATGACTTTCAAAGCAAATGTAATTATTTTTTTTAATGATGACCCCTCAAAAAGTAATATACAAGATATGTCCATGTGTGAATTGTAAAGTCATATAGTGAATCAAATGAAAAGTTTTCTTTTGCCATGCAAAGAAAAATATGAGAGCATTCACAGATATGAGGTGGGGTTCAAAATATACACTAAGTAGCTAATTATTAACCTGAACTAAACATACTGGCCTCTACTATCCATGAAATAAAATTCAGAAGTAGGGTTTTGTTTCATGAATAATTAAGTAGTTGGTGGGGTATACTGCACTGCAGTTTCACAGCCAGTGTACCCACATCTCTAGCAATCTGTCATTGTAGTAATGTCATGCACAAGCATGCTCATTGTGTAGATGGGTAAGGTTAAACCATTATTGTTTAGATGGGCAAGGTTAAACCATGTAGTAACAAAGTATCTCAGCAGGCGGCACCCTCAGGTTTGGTGCTGGAATATCTAAATACTGTTTTAGCATCACTCCAGGAATTTTTGATTAATTTTTCAATAATGGCATTGCAGTGTGGCATAAAGGGGGGTACTGGACTCCCGATGATGCTGCGCCTCAAATAAGATGTTAAATCAATGTCCCATCTGCTTGAGTTAATGGTAGCTCAAGTGAATGTAAAAGTCTCCATGGCACTTTCCCTGGTGTCATGGACAAATTTGCCCCCCTGAAATGAGGACACTGGCATCGTGTGACTAATCTTGTCAATAAACTGTGAAATTAAAATAAATAAAAATGAATAAATAAAACTTGTAATATGCACTCTCTGTTTTCCTGCAGATGCATATGACACCTAAAGTGACATTTGAGAATTATTTTTAATGCATATAGGGCACAAAAATAGTAGTGGTCCACTGAACTTCTCTTTGTACAATGCTGAGCAGCATGGCTGACCAACCTGTGTCTCACGCTTGCTTCACAGTGTTCCTAGATTGGATTTACTGGTCCACTTAGAGCCAGACCTCAAAAGAAACAGTGCAAGCAGCTCTCATATAGCTCTCACCAATTTCATAAAACTTGATTAGTCATGCCTGATTGTATTTAGCAGCAACAGCTATGCTGCATGGCTAAACCAGCCTTTTGTGAAACCCACTCATGGTGTACTATGAGTAAATGCCGAAATTGTTTGCCTTGTGTAAAACATTATCCATTATAGCAGTTTCACTGCAAAACTTCAGCACAGTTTTTTTTGGATGCTAGTTTATTAATAAACACATCTATATTCACATAACTACAAAACAGCAATGACGTCATGTGTTTGCAAGTAGAAAATTGTGTATTTTCACCTGCATTTGAAAACTATAAGTTATGGTGTTTATGAGAGCCTCTAACAGTGTTACTTATAATGTATGCTTTGATGAAGAATACTATAAACTACCAAAATGTCATGAGATTCTTTCTGCCTAATAGAATGCTGGATTGTTTTAAACTTACAACTTTAGTATTGTGTTTTTTCAGGATTTCCATTGTTAGAAATACCAGAAGTAAATGTTTTGTGCCCCCCCCCCCCCAAGAAGATAATATTACAAAAGTGAAAGGTCCTTTAGAATGGAAACATATATATATTTTACCTGGGTATGGATAATAACAACTAATACATTTATGTGGCAAAAAGAAATGGTAGGCCTGCTTGATTCAAAGCAATATGCTAATATTTCTGATAAGTTATGAGGTAATGTTTGCTATGTTCAGAATTTTGAAAGATTTCAATATTTTTCCTCAGATTTTAACCTACCTCTTGTGCTGAAAATATTTTATAATGGAAGAATAACTGCTGCTTGAATGTTATAGAAAGCACAAACAGCGATACATTAAATAAACTATTCTTTTTTCTCTTGTAGTTATGTACCCTAAGAGACAAATTAAGCAATACATTTAAACATTATCATTTAGCTATAGTAAAATTAAACATTTATAATATTATATGAGAAGGTAATTATATGTTGCTATTATTATCAGCTTTTTTACCCTGCTTTGTTTCACATTTTCCTGCTATCCCAGTAAAGTCTACCAAAGGGTCTGCCACTTAATTCCTCCTTCCACTTCCATACATTCTCCAACTCAGGACCAGGGTAGTGTGGATCATAAACAGGGTGTGTAGCATGCTCCTGTAATCCTAGCAGCCTGGGAGACAGAGTTTGAGACCCCACTTCCTGGAAAAGGGGAGAAAATGTAATCCACCAAAGAAGTAATTGTAAGGAAATAAGGGTGTTTTTTTTTTTTTTGGGGGGGGGGGTCATGCAGATGACTACTTCTAGCAGAGTAATTTTTTTATTTGACATACCCTTATTTCCCCACTTCCTTGTGTTCGTCTATTCTTTCCAAGAGTTAGTGCCCCCTGTTGACCACACTTTCCCTCAGGTAGCACTTTAGACAAACAGACTCCCCCAAGGCAGGCATGCCTATCCCTCCCTGCCAGTGCAACAGACACATGAGCTGCAAATTGAACCCAGATTTTCCAGGCCATAGTTATGGCTCTGTCCCTCTATATCACATCACTGGTGCAATGATAGTAGAATATGAATTTTAAATGTTAAAAATCACAACACTGGTTGTAAGAACTGTGCTCAGGAATTCATTTTTTTTTCAGTATCCACATTCATTGATCACATCACTAATGACATCTGTTTACATGCCATATGATAATTTTTTTTCTTTTTCTTGTAAAAATAAACTTCCCAAGGCAAAAAAAAAAGTGTTTACCATCATCTTATAGTGTCCTGCAATTGCAGCAACAACCTTTGTTTTTGGTTAATAATACTTCTCCTTCCCTAGATGCTCCATCTTTGAGGAATTCTCTTCAGGCACTATAAATAATATCTCTTAGTTCTATTTAACTTGATGACATTGCTGGTATTGGCTTACTGAACTACTCCATATCCATAATGTTATATTTCATCTGAGTCTCTATAGCATGGATTCTGAAGTCATCCATCCTTGGAAATGAACCTGTACATCCCTCAACTTGTTTGGCATCATACCACTTTCTCTGATTTCTCTTATCTTCTAGTGTTCAGTTGACCATACGTAATGTACTTCTAATAAAGTCTTAAACACACACACACACACACACACACACACACACACACACACACACACACACACACACACACACACACACACACACACAAACACACATTTCCATAGAAGATTGGTAAGATTCTCCAACAAAAGCTCTCAACTTTCCATCTCTAAAATGAGGGACACTAGCCCTCATAATGTGGAACAAATGGGCAAAATGTGGAACACATACTAACAGCTTACTAGCAACTTCAGCTAGGAAGGTCATGGAATGGTTAAAATATGATATTTTTACTTACATAAAAGATCTTTTAATGAAATAAAAGGATTATTTTCTATTTACCATGAATATCTGTTAAAAATTACTAACAGTGACTGTGTGACAGATCCTTTCAATATGGAACTTTGGGGAACATGGATTTTTTAAGATCCCAGATGAGTTACATTCCTCATAATGAGGTATACTTGAGAGGTATGTCTTCAACATTGCAGCCTTTTGTCCTGTCCAAAGTTAGTAAACTGCCACCATACCAGATTACCAGAATGAGGACCTTACTAATATGCAAAAAAAAAAAAATATATATATATATATATATATATATATATATATATATATATATATATATATATATATATATATATATATACACACATATATAGATGTATGTATGGATAAACACAAATGATAAAGTATAGCCGGACATTCATGTACATTAGAGGTGGCTGTCAGCAGCTTGTCAATAGTGTCCACACATTTTTATAAGTAAATAAATAAAATAAAATACTTTACTTAAGAAAGAATGTGTTAATCAGTAAAGTTGACACAAGTAATTTTTCTACAAGTAAATAAATAAAAATATTTTACATAAGAAAGAATCATTTAAGCAGTAACATTAACAGTTAAATGTCTAGACAAATGTGAACTTGCACAAAGAAACATAACACAATCCATTTAAACAAATAGATTACAGAAAAGAAAAGCAGTTTAGACATTTTCCTGCCTATTCTTAACTACAAGGGATTACTGAGCCTTAAGGTACAATAGGTGAGTTTCCAGAATACATCACTTATGATTATTACCATAGTGAAAGGATCCATCCATTCCACCTATGTTTAAGTTATGGTTAGTTAAAATTAGGCAAGGCAGTTTATTAAAGGAGATACAAGCACAATCAGCTATGTGCTAAATCTCATCATCTGTGTTTTCTCTTAAAGAAAAACAGCTACAGAGTTAGTGAAGTGTTTTAACTGTCATCTAGGTCTTACCGTGATAATGAATTGTGGAGGTCATTTGTGAAGCAAGTCGATACACCATATTGATCTCTCTTTGGTCTGACTGAGAGATCCATACTTAGGTAAGCAGTTCCATACTTATTGTTTCTACCTTGGAAAGTATTTCTAAAGCCTGCAACAATTTGGCAATCCTCAGTGCACAGGGGGAACAGGGACGTGTCTTGTAAGCATTCATCCTTGTATGAAGACAACCTTGACTGAAGAACAATCTTTCATTTCTACCATTTCTATATTCTAAGTCAGTTTCAGAGACACAGTGTGCTTTGCATCAGTGAACTCAGACATGTAGGGATATAGAGAACAAAACTAGGAGAATGGTCTAGCGGGTCCCTATCGAAAGATGACATCACTGAATGGCATTTTGACTGGAATTTTATCGAACATGCAGTTCATCTAACAATTCTGACTGAGATTGCATTACAGTAGGGATCAGAAAATTCGCTCTTTCCCAACTGTAGTGCAATGTTGGAGTTGGTATATATAATTAGCGGGGGAGGGTTTAAAGAATGGCATTTCTGATGAAATGCCATTTGACAATGGAATCCTTTAGTGATGGTAGTCACGTTATACAGTAATGTATAAAAAAAACAGAATCTAAGTAGTTTAAAGAATTTGCTGAGTAATCAGATTTCATCAGTACTTTCTATATGGCATACTAACTAATGAACGCAATGCTTTGCCATGTCAGTAAACATTACACAGAGGAACTGATCCCATCTGTGATATATCTAATGTAGCTACCTTACAGTGAAGATCATGTCTGCACTTTTATTAAGTCACATTGATCCCACATAACATTATGAAAGTTATTTGTTCAGCGATTTAAAGGACATAGATTAGAAGAATATGGATGGGCAGTTTCCCTTTCGATGACAAAAAGGCAGTATCTCAATAATTTTCGCTCTTTTAAGAAACAATGCCACTAGCATTCATCAGGACCTCTGGTATTCTCTTATTGTTTCGGTCTTGAAGCCTGAGTTGTTGGAGCTTCTGTGGCATCTCCTGATCTCCAGCATTACAAAATTCTGCCAGTATTTGCCTGTATGATGCCATATCTGATATCTGTGGTTTTGACATTATTTGCTGGTGTGTTGGTATGTCTGCTTTCTGTGGTTTGCCATTATTTACCTGTGCTATGGCATGTCTGCTGTCTGTGATTTCACCGTTATTTCCTGCATGATGGCATGTCTACTATCTGTGGTTTTGCCATGATTTGCCTGTGTGATGGCATGACTGCTATCTGTGGTTTTGCCATTATTTGCTGGTGTGATGGCATGTCTACTATCTATGATTTGCCATTATTTACTTGCGTGATGGCATTTCTGCTATTTGTGGTTTCACCATTATTTGCCTGCATAATATCATATCTGTTATCTGTGGTTTCACCATTATTTGCCTACATGATGGCATGTCTGTTATCTGTGGTTTTGCCATAATTTGCTGGTGTGATGGTATGTCTGCTATCTGTGGTTTTATCATTGTTTTCCTGCACAATGGTGTCTACTATCTGAGATGTTTCCATTATTTGCCCATGTGATGGTGCTATCTGTGTTTTTGCCATAATTGCCTGTGTGATGGCATTTCTACTCTCTATGGCTTTGCCATTATTTGTCTGTGTGATAACGTCTGCTATCTGTGTTTTTGCCATTATTTGCCTACTTGATGGCATGCCTGCTGTATGTAGTTTTGCCATTATTTACCTGTATGATGGCATGTCTATGTGTTTTTTCTATTATTTGCCCACATGATGACATGTATGATCTCTGTGGTTTTGCCATTGTTTGCCTGTGTGATGCCATGTCTGCTGTCTGTTGTTTTGCCATTATTTACCTGCGTGATGGCATGTCTATGTGTTTTTTCCATTATTTGCCCACATGATGACATGTCTGCTCTCTGTGATTTTGCCATTGTTTGCCTGTGTGATAGCATGTCTGCTGTCAGTAGTTTTGCCATTATTTACCTGTGTGATGGTATGTCTATCTGTGGTTTTTACAAAATTTGCTAGTGTGATGGCATGTCTGCTGTCTCTGTTTTTGACATTATTTGCTTGTACGATGGGATGTCTGCTCTCTGTGGTTTTGCCATTATTTGCCGTTGTGATGGCATGTCTGCTATCTGTGGTTTTGCCATTATTTGCCATTGTGATGGAATGTCTGCTAACTGTGTTTTTTCCATTATTTGCTGGTGTCATAGCATGTCTGTTGTCTGTGGTTTTGCCATTATTTACCTGCGTGATGGTATGTCTGCTATCTGTGGTTTGGACATCATTTGCTAGTGTGATGGCATGTCTGCTGTCTCTGTTTTTGACATTATTTGCTTGTGCGATGGGATGTCTGCTGTCTCTGGTTTTGCCATTGTGTACCTGTATGATGGCATTTCTACTATCTGTGGTTTTGTCATTATTTGCCTGTGTGATGTCATGTCTGCTATCTGTGGTTTTGCCATTGTTTGCCTGTGTGATGGCATGTCTGCTATCTGTGGTTTTGCCATTATTTGCCGTTGTGATGGAATGTGTGCTAACTGTGGTTTTTCCATTATTTGCTGGTGTCATAGCATGTCTGCTGTCTGTGGTTTTATTATTTGTCTGCATAATGGCATGTCTGCTTTCTCTGGATTTGCCATTATTTGCCTGTGTGATGCCATGTCTGCTATCTGTGGTTTTGCCATTATTTGCCTGTGTGATGGCATGTCTACTATCTCTGATTTTGCCATTATTTGCCTGTGTTATAGCATGTCTGCTATCTCTGGTTTTGCCATTATTTGCCTGCATGATAGCATGTTTGGTATTTATGTTTTTTGCCATTATTTGTCTGTGTGATGGCATGTCTGCTATCTCTGGTTTTGCCATTATTTTCCTGTTTAATGGCATGTCTGCAACCTGCTGTTTTGCCATTATTTGCTTGTGTGATGACGTGCCTGCTATCTGTGGTTTAACCTTTATTTAACTGTGTGATGGCATGTTTGGTATCTGTGGTTTTGGAATTATTTGCCTGCCTGATGACATTTTTTTTAATGTTAGGAAGAGCAGTGAGAGATTCCTTTAGGGTATATTGAATAACAAATTTAACATTGCCATCTAATATGGACATCTTACAGTTCTAAAGCATTATATGGTGCTGACTCAATTTAGGGTCAATGACTTTTTTCTCTTTAGGAATGGCTGACCATCTGGACATTAAAGGGTATAATACAGTGACTACTTGTAGAAAAACTACTAGCATATGACATAAGAATGTATTATTTTTTCATGCAGTGCTAAATCTCTCTGTGTTATCTATTCTGACAGTTAATTAATGTATTTTGTCTTTCTGAGAGCATCTCCTTTTATCTGCTAGAATGGCATTTTCCTATAAAGGCATGAGATGTCATCTTTTTGTGTGCAGTGAGATCTTCTTTTCACCAACCTTCCTTTAAGAAGATGAGCAGTTCGAAGGGCTGATTTATTTAACACAGTATATAGTTTGCAGCAGTAATAAGCTGTATAATTTTCCTCCCCATTTATCATTCACTGTTAATTTTTCTCTTCCATCTCATGTTTATTAAGACAAATATTCAATAGCATTCCTTAAAAAGATGCATAACATTTTTCAGTCCTCAAGTGCCAATTACTGAATATTTTCTGTAGTCAGTTTCTGGTATATTCTCTTAGTTCCTTCAAATGGGTCAGAATCCATCACTACGAGTCCCTTTGGAGTGTCTTCTTTCAGAAGATGATAAGCATCCCAGGGCCCTCTTTAAATCTATAGTTAGGACAGTGTATGCTTGATTCCATTAGTCATCATAGTTCAAGTGCTCTAATACTTTAATTTGGGAGTTATTCTAAATAAAAAAAAAAAAATGGACTGCTTTAATGTGCCAAGATCTCCAAACCTGAAAAAAAAGAATCTTCTGCTTTGTTAAGGATATAAAAATTTGGTTTGGCACGTACATTTTTTTATTTGAATAACTACATACGCAGTTAAAGTAATGCCAGATTCTGGCACCAAAACAATTTCATTAGTCATAAGGAAACAATGCAGACCATGGTCTCATGTATCCCTCTCTTCTGTGATTAAGGATGTATTGCATCTTCTGACGTTTATATGCCCTACTGGTTTGCAATATATGTATGTATGTATGTATGTAAGTCTGTGTGTGTGTGTGTGTGTGTGTGTGTGTGTGTGTGTGTGTATATATATATATATATATATATATATATATATATATATATATGCTCATTACATAATCTCAAAAGTTTAAAATACCAAATTTCAAAATCTCGAGACTATATAGCCAAAAGCCCTAAATGCCGAAAGACCAGAAGCACGAAATTCGAAATCCCGAACGTACAACACACATACAGCACACACATACACATAAACACAACTCCCCCCACAATCAAACATATTATCCTACACTACAAATAAGCAGGGGGCAAGCCCCCCTGCACCCCCCATGTGGAGGGTGCACCCCCACATCACCCCCTACTTAAATATACTAACTCCGAGATCGCACAAACAGACACACAAGGGAAACTCACACCCACACATTTTACAAACACACACATCACAGTCACAACACACACTAAAGCCCCTAACCAACACACATACACATAGATACTTACCTGAATTCCACCCATCCATCCACAAATCGCAACATCAGAAGTGCTACTTCAATATCTCCGTACATCGAGATTTTGAATTTCATGCTTCTGGTCTTTCGGTATTTAGGTCTTTCGGCTATATAGTCTCGAGATTTTGAAATTCGGTATTTCAAAATTTTGAGATTATGTAGTGGACCAGTGGACCTATATATATATATATATATATATGTGTGTGTGTGTGTGTGTGTGTATACACATGTATGCATGTATCTGTATATTTGTTTGTATCTCTCTTTGTGTATCCATTTAATTATATAGATAGATATACGTGTGTGTGTTTACGTGTGTGAGTGTGCATGGCATTTCTCAGCACCTCTGATTACAGTATTAAAGTCACTTTAAGGAGATAAACAAAGCTAAAATTAAACTGATTAAGTGAAACTGAGAGAAAAATAATGGCAAGGTTCATATTCAGGACCTGTCTTTGTTATATCAAGGGTCTTACTTTTGAACATCAGCGTTATAAATAAGTAGAATTCACATGGTCTCACACGTGACAGTCAACACACAACTGTACTGGAGACCAATAAAAACTTTTGTAGACAGCAACTCACTTAGTACTGCCATATAAACAGAAGTCAGAAAGAGTACTGCATTCTAATCCTCTGTTAGGCTTATAATCTGCTAGACACTTTGTAATGCTGCCCTTTTTGTATTTTATCTAGTAATACACATTGTGTTAACTAAAACTCCTCATGTATTATAATAACCATTTGTTGCTTATTTTCAAAACATATTCAAGTAATTCACCACACAAACTTGACTCATGAGCTGAATTTCTTGAATTGAACACATACCAAGTTGTTTGTGTTTGGAGTTCCGATCATAATCTTCAAAGCAATTATGGTATTTTGCAATGAAGAATACATAAGGTGACTAGACTTCTAATTTTCATGGCATAAAGCCTACGAAGGAGTGCAAAATATTTTCAATGGATGGCTTAAAGAAAGACATTTTTGTAGGCAAATTGTATTGAATACCTTTTATGTGCATGAGGTATTATCTTTTACACATTTAAGAAGAAACAGTGCACCATATTTTAATCCACAATACAATAAGCAGAATTAGCTATTGAGTGGAAAACACGTAGGATATGTGTGCACTGTGTTATCACAATTGTCTCAGCAATTCCACTCTAAAGAATATTTTAGCCAAACAGAATATTTTAGCCAACCAGAATTTGATTCTGCTACGTCATGTGAAGCTTCAACCCAATGCACAGAAAATGAAAAATTATGTTCATCCCTCCTTACTTTCTTGTTCTAACTCTGTGGTCCCACATCCTCAGAGAACTATGTAAACTCCGAAAATTTACTTTACAATCACTGCCAGAGCACAGAACAGAAACCATGCAGACAGTGATTCCTTAGGGAGAGCAATGTCTGACCAATGCATAACTGTGAAATGTACTCAATGAGCTCAAATCTTGCCTACTTTACATTCAGTCAAGGGTAGGAAAGACTCAGAATTCTACACCCGTTTTTTTAAATATTACTGTAGTTTGGCTGCAGATTATTACTTCATATTGGACTAATTGCTTCATTTGGGAAGAGTTCTAATGTCTAGGAACAGAATTCATGCATGGCTGAGAAATACTTTCCCTCCATTAATTTACACAGTGACTAGATTTGACAAAAACATCATAAATGGTTATTGTTGTCCACTTAGAAAGCTAATGTATCCCAGTGTTCTGTTTTTGTTGTATAAGTTAGACAGCACCATCAACGGCTGAAGGCACTGGCTAATGTTTTTCTTAGCTGTCCTGAATTTTGCAGTGTCCCTTATTATGCCTCATATTTTTGCCATGTCCCTGATAGAATTTTGAATTTTTTTTTTTTAGTAAATCGCTGAGGAATACAACCAGTCACTTATGCCAGACAGAGTTTCAGTCTTCTTATTGTTAAAAAATGCATGATGCAAATCCTGTTGTTCTAGTAATTTTTTGAGTGAATCACAGTGATTTTTTTAAAAATTGTCCATGATTTTTGGTTTTTGCCTCTCTTTTTATCTTTGTCTAAAATTCTTTAACAACAAATTTGAAAGGTATGATATTGGTGATCTGTTTTCTGTCATGGTTTACAAACCAGCAAGACAGTTGTGTGTGTAGTAAGTTCAGACACCAGTCATAACATACACTTCTGTTCCATATTCAAGTCTTGGTCTGATAACTCCACAAAGCACATTGTGCACAGAAGCTTCTGGAAGCTAAATCCAAGTCCTTCATAAACATATAGTTCAGTGTAGCAATGCATCTGCAGCTTTCTGGTACTTAACATAGTTAATACAATTCACTGTGACAGTATCTTTCAGCAGAAATGGTATCCCAGAACAAATAATGCAATTGAATGGCACTGGATACTAGTAAGAAATTATTTTGTTTGCAGATTAATTCATGATATGGCTGAGCAACCTGCCCTTGTTGACAATTTTAAGCCAAGCTAATTTCTCTTTTGAGAGATTCAAGACCTGCACCTTCTTTTTGTATGATAAATGCCTTAACCATTGCACAACCCACCCAACCCTTACACTAACCTCCCAACCCTGAATTGAAGTTAGTGGGAAAAGCAATAATCAAAGTGGAAAGCATAAAGAAAATCTGTCTGGGGAAAATTAAGTTTGCTTAGGCACTGCTTTCCATTCATTTATGTATGGAAATGGGTAGGCAATATAGTAAGGCACTCTGTTTATTTAGCATGTTCTACACATTTGTGTTTATACAGGACAGAAGCACTTAAGAAATAACTTTATAAGCATCATCTCAGTCCTGCAAGATGTGTAATCCTTTATATATTTAACCATAGATTACCCTACTGTTTGAGAGACTAAGTGAATTTTATAAAAAGTTACCACCACTATTGTTTGGGCTGCTGGTCTAGATGACTAGGGAGGAGCTGGGATCATTTTTGTCTCTCATCAGAACAGGAGGATACCCCTCCCCATCTAGTACTCAGTATAGCATAAATATGTTAGCAGGATAGCCTGTGATATGTTCACATAGGTAGATTCTGTTATGAGATTTTATCTGTGGCCTAGGTCATGGATGAAAACAGTCCTCAGACCAGACAAACTAGAGCAACTAAAAAAAAAAATAAATAAAATAAAATAAAATAAAAAAATGAATAAAGGGTCATATGGGCATAAATTCTGCATGCTTGGTATAGAAGAAAATGGTGTGCACTAAAAATATATCATATTCTTTTAAAACAGTGTAAATGCAGTTCTAATTCTTGGTTTCCACTACATTTTCCATTCTAGTTAGTTCTTCGAATCCTTTCTAAATGCGTTACCTCAGTTTACCCACAACACAGCATATTTCAAGGGCACAGCAATCCCAGCCCCCAAAGGAAATATTTAAGAAAACCTAATTGAACTAAACAAACACTGAACAGCATTGTGGTTCAGCTGTATGCACTTTGTAGCCTACGAGTGTCTTTATATGCCTGGCTCAGAATCTAGTGTCATGGTTTCTGCTTGTTGGGACTGATCCCTTGGGGTAGGGGCTGGGATGGGGAGGAGTGTGGTTTAACTGATCTTTGTAGTTCTTAATTAAAATGAATTTTTGGCCCTGTTATAGCTTGCATAATAAGCAGCTGCTATGCTGCTGAGAACAGAAGCTGCAGTGTTTAACCGAGTATGTTAGAGCTGGCTAAATGTGAGGTTGGTTAAGTGAGAGCATAGCAAATGTGCAAATATGTGTTCAAAGCAGCATAAGTTACCAGGGAAGATCAGCATTGCATCACTACTGTTTCAGAGGAGCCAGCTGCAGTTAGTGTTTTTCTTCCAGCTATAAACATGCTAATTCACTACAACCACTGGATCTATTAATGTGGGACATCCTTTCATGAGGGATGAATACTGGCAGAGCTATCAGAACAGTTATTGACTGAAAAACTCAGTGATTGTGTTACATGATATTCTTCTGTAAATTATCAACATTTGTACCTGCAGTATTACAAAATTTAATAGTGACTTGCATGGTGTGGATCTTCAGTATGACTGAGAAAACATTTGAAAGAAGCAGCTTACAGCATTAAGTGGTATGACTTCAAAAGGTGGTTTAATATGTGTTCTTGTTCATGCATATGGTTAAGGGTGATACCTGGCTACCATGCAAATTGAAATAAATAGAACTATGTACTGGCTGGGTTCATGCTAGTCAGCACCCTAGAAACAAAAAGACATGCATAGGTGCTGCAGCACACAGACCACTGTAACCTCACAGAACAGATTTGGAAGAAAAAAAGTACCTTACATAGGAAAATGTGCAAAATGGGGGAAAAAAACAATGCATGCTCTCAGCCTGCATCCCAGAATTTCTGTTAATGTGCACATATAATTATGTTGGAATATGATTCATACTGATACTATGATGGACACTTAATTACTGCTCTGCTTTAAGAAGCAGTAGCTATTGCTAACAGTCTATACATATTGCCTTTTGCTTGACTATATTATTTAGGGACTAGGGCCCAGAAATTATTCTGTTGGGTTTATTACTGACTTATTTAGTGTTACTGTTTAGTGACTGCTGTGCTTTTATTAGTACAGCTGTTGTTTCCAGTATCCAGTGACTGGTCTGTGCCACGACCAAGTATAATGAGCTGTGTAAACACCCTGCCCCTCAATTAACTATATAAAATTAGCATCTCTGTCCTAAGTGCTACTGATCACAGTGTTGGTAATAATAATACCTATTGTGTTCAGTGCCCATCATCTCTCACCCTAAAATCCAGCCCCATACAATTAAAAGTGCTAGGGTTTAGTGGTCATTCTGTGGTATAATCTAAAGCTTTAACAGTCAGCATCTAACAAATGTTCTGAAGTGGGTGCAATTGACCCGTACAGTACTAGGATCAAGTGACCTCTATAGTACAACAACTTAGAACTCTGCAAACTAATTGTGCAAAATTATCATTACTTTGTACTATATAAACTGATTGTCTTTTCACTTGTGCTGCTACATTAGCTACTGTCTAGCCTAAATTCAGAATAGCACCCTAAATACTTCATCCGTAAGTCTTAAGGGTTTATTATAGCAGTCTCCATCAAATTCCTGAGTACTAGCACCAGCCTTAGATTTCAGTCCTTTGATAATGTGACACAGCAGTTTGCATAGCTCTCAGCTTTTTTGTACAAAAAATCTGGACAAAACCTAAAATAACAGTGGGACAAAGCACCCAAAATAGGGGCAACTGTTAAATATTGCACTTATAAATTTATAAAGTTTCTAGAGTAAAAGATCTTCTGTTACCATGCATTTTCTAAAGTATATGAAGTCTGCAACTCAAATGCCTGCCATTATTTAGTGAATTCAGTCCTCATAGATTTGCTACCAGATAACCACAAATTGTATGAGGAACAGACCAAAAATACCTGACCCAGAGACTCTCCAGCGCCTCTTTGGCCCTCTTCAAAAGGAACCTTGATGATTGGATGGGAGATAGGAAATTCACCCCGGGGATCAAGTCAGTCACCCTGCTAGACAGGGGTCTAGGACAGTAAATACTGTGGGAAGAAATAGCCAGGGAATCGTTATGGCTAGGCTTGTATAGGCACTAGGACTGATAGCTTAGTACAAACCTATGAACCTATGACCCTATATGAGGCAAAAATCTAGACATTCTGCAAAAATCTGGACAGTTGAGATGTATGGCCAGTCTATTCAACAAACTTGTGGCCAGTTTGATTGCATTAGGTGTTCTAAAGCAGTGTTCTGCTAATAGATAGTACAACCTGTTGCAGGTATAGATATCTAAGGAGCATGGGATCATTCCTCTTCCATAAACCCACTGTTGGTAAGCATCATACATCCATAACACCACATCAAGCACAATGTACCTCCAGCCTATAACTTATTCTGAGGCTGTAAAGAAAACATTACCAAAGCTTCTGGAAGATACCAAAAAAAACCCAACCTCCAGCAAGAGGCAAGACCTTTTTTCTCCCCACCACTCAAATCCATTGAACCCTCTGCACATCCGCATAACTTACCCAAGAGTGACCAATAAACCAGATCTAAGTCCACAAGGCCCACTAAGTTTGTTTCCACACAGGGAAATATTTTAGTCATACATAGCTGACTTTAGTTACTCGTGAAGACTCCACACTCACCAGCCTATGCAAGAACAGAGTGACAGTAATCTGCTTGTCTGGCACCAGGATCCATGATGTCACTAAGGCTCTAAGGTCCCTTAAATCAGACAACTATGACAACAACCTAGTAGTGGCCCATTTGGGAGTGAATGTCCTGAGGCACAACACCCATAAGTAAATGTAAAGAGAAATGCTTGAGCATACCATGCATATGTTAGAGGCAAAAAAAGACACTGTTCTTGAGTAATAGTTTGTTTCACCAAGAATGATACCTAGATAACAAAACAAGATACTTAGCTGTAAGATTTGGCTAAGTAGTTGGATAAGTTAAACAGTATCCTGTGATGAGATGGTAGCTAAGATGAAAGGGCTAAGTGGTCTAATGTTTAAGGCACCATCCTCCAGAGCTGGGGATTGTGGGTGCAATCCCACCTGGGTTGACGATTCTTTTTCTCTAGCAAAAAAAATAAATAAATATGGTGGAGGGTTTTGCTTAATGGTTAAGGTCTTCATCTAACAGACAAAAGGTACAGGGTTCAATTCTAATATCAGGTTATTAGCAAGGATTAAACTGACCCTTTATAGCAGTTAACCTGGCTTCTGCCTATGAATACGTCATGTTTCATGGGAGATAGTTCACACCTGTCATACTAGGCTTCTGTCATGGGAGATAGTTCACACCTGTCATACTAGGGCTTCTGTCATGGGAGATAGTTCACACCTGTCATACTAGGGCTTCTGTCATGGGAGATAGTTCACACCTGTCATACTAGGGCTTCTGTCATGGGAGATAGTTCACACCTCTCATACTAGAGCCTCTGTGTACTGGCTAAAGCCTTTGTTGCTCCCATTGTGCCTTTTTAAGCACAGCACAAATACTGGACATTCCAACTTTGCAAACACAAGATAAAATTCAGATAGCATCATTGTGATACTATTCAGTCCTTCAGGTCTAAATAGAAAAATGTGAAAAAGATGTCAGCACTTGAAGTCCTCCTGTAAATCAAAAACATTTATTTTCGTGCAGTGGCTGAGACATGATTTCATTATAATTGCAACAGTCCTTCTATACCAGGATTTAGAGCCTATCACATCTTCAGGTTATTGAGTAACTGGGAGGTGAGGGGTCATACCTGCGTTTGTCAGACACACCACCATCTTACATCAGATTTGCTATAATACTGAACTATAGTTCCTGCAGATCCAAATTGCCCTAAACAAATGCAACTATTATTTCATTGCTACCACAAATACCCATCAATGTTCCAAAGAAATGCAAATTATTTTAACGTCACTGAGGCATTTAAAGGCCTCTACACAAACTGCTTAACTTCAGCCTATCTACATGGTTTATGCCTAATTCCTGGAGAAAAAGCAGTAAGTATAAAGTGTTAAGACTGTTAATAAGCTGCTTCCTGTAGTCAGAGGTACAGTGTTTGATTCATAGGTTCATAGGTTGGTACTAGGCTATCAGCCCTAGGGCCTATACAAGCCTAGCCATAACAATACCCTGGCTATTTCTTCTCACACTATTTACTTCCCTGGACCCCTGTCTAGCAGGGCAACAGACATGATCCCTGGGGTGAATTTCCTTTCTCGCATCCAATCGTCAAGGTTCCTTTTAAAGAGGGCCAAAGAGGCACTCTGCTTGACATGTATGGGCAATCTATTCCAGAGTCTGGGGAGTCTCTGGGTCAGGAACCTATCGCTCCAGCATGTTTTGTTTATTGTGATGACAAGGTTTAGTTCCCTGTAGCATGTGGCTCTGAGGGATTGAGATTTCTTTAAGTGTAGCATGTCCAACAGCTCTGGGTTTGACATGGCCTTGTATGTTAAGCAGAGATCGCCTCTGAGTAGACGATATGCGACAGAGTATAGCTGGAGTTTTTTAAGGAAGTCAGTGTAGGGCATCTGCTTTGACCACCTTAAAAAACTCCAGCTATATTCCTTTCATCTCCCTTGCCCTACTGTGTGATCTTGAATAAATTGCTTGACCAGACAGTCTTCCTGGTTTATGTCTGAAATAAGACATTTGTATCTATTGGGCTTATACATTTCGCATATGTATAAATTAAAAATAAATATCATATAAATGCATTCTTTCTAGGGGACATCAATCACATAGACATTTATTCCCATGCTTGCATTTCTAAAAATGGATATACCTAATTATTCCTAATTATTGTAATTGCTGATGCACTGGAGCAAGTTGTAAAACTACCCAGTACTGGCTCTTACATCCTTGACCTGGTCTTTTCTGAGCCAGCTCACACCTTTACTCCTCATCCCTGGTTAAACACGTGAAAAGAAATTCAATACCCATCCACCCTAAATGTAATAGTAAATTCAAGCATAAACCTCTTTGGTGGGACTCCTGTTTTAATAAACTGTATAACAAAACACAGAGGAAATGAAAAGTTGTAAGAAATCCTCACCCCCCCCCCCCCAAGACCACACGTAAAGCATGTCTGCGGGGAACTTAACAGTAACCATTTGATATTCTGAGACTCATAATTGCAAGCCCACTACAGTCAGACTTATATATACACAGTCTGAAACTGTTCTTTCTCATTGTTTGCTTTTCTCTGAGGCAATGGCAATATTGGGGATGGTATGTATAAGTTTTGTGGGGGCTTACCCCCCCCTTGCAAAAAATAACTTTAAACTAAATCAAGACAAATCTGGTGTTTGCATGATCATCACAGCTTTGTGTTGTCTAACTGGCAATGATATGATAATTGAGTGGAGTAAAGGATAAATGGGTTTGTGAGAAGTTGGGAGAAGTTATGTTAACTAAAAGATTATGTGAGTGAGAAGACTAATTTAGTGCATTAGAGCATGCTATGAGAGGTGAAGTAAGGTATTACTAACAGGAGAAACAAAGAGTGATGTAGGTCAGGTAAGGTCATAAGGCTGAAAGAGAGAAAATTACACTTGGCCGATGAAAGGAAATGAGTGTTTAGGCAAGTCCTAAATTTGGGGTAAGATGAAGTGTCTTTTATTTGTGGAGGAATATTCTCCTTGAGTTTGGTATCTAGTATGTAGAAGCATTGAACTGTGCAATGGAGGTTTGTATGAGGGGAGGTTACAGTATGGTGGCAGAATGATTATGGTTTCTGACGCTGTAAGAGGGAGGTTGCCGAATTAGTTTAGCTACTAGAGAAGAGAAGGTCTCATTGACTAGGCGTTTGAATAGTTGAGTTCCTAAGAAAAGATTAACATTTTGTTGAACAGGGAGCTATTCTGATTTTTTCCAATCTATTAAAAAGGTGTTTAGTTTTAGGAAACTGGGTAATAAATCTACATAATTTATTTGTTATTATTTGCATGTCTGTGGCGTTTGCTTTTGATGCTGAGGCTATGCAGGGGCATTTGTCTATGACTATTCTGAATGTTGCAGCAAGAAAGGTGTAGATTTTATTGTCCCAAAATAGGAGAAAGTTAACCTTTTCCTTGTGCAGTCAAGGTGGAGGGAGAAGTTAAGGAAAGGCTCAAGCAAAATGCCAAGTTATTTAAAAGATGTACTGCATTTATGGGAGTATTCTTGTGGTCATAGATATGTAAAGAGTTTTTTTATTTAGTTTCTGTTTATTGCCAAAAATCATAGCTTTAGTTTTGTTGGAGTTGAGAAGGAGGCTTTTATTAGAGACCCTGCTGATTTTATCTATGAAATCTGCTTGCAGATCTTTCTGGGGCCTGGATATTTCGTTGTTTGTCAAAATAGTACTGTGTCATCTACAAAGAGTACTTAAGAGTGCTATTGTAAAATGTAATGATGAGTATGTGTTTAAGTTCACTACAGCTATCAAAGTAGACTATAAATCCTTCCTCAGTTATATCAAGAAATTGATAATGTCCAACAATGCAGTGAGCTCCTCTGTAATAATATCACACATTTTGATCCCAAAGACAAAGACACTATATTGGCAGACAAATATAGTGATGTATTTACATCATCCACATTCCTTGTTCAACTCAGTATCCTTGAAAATTTAGAATCCCTCGGAATCACCTTGAATCACATCTTAGAATCACTGTCAAAGGATAAGAATAATAATTTGATGAGAGTAGACAACAAACCAGGCTGCACTTTCATCAGTGGCAAGAATACATTATCCAAGCCTCCACTTAAACTGTTCAACCTCAAATTATCTATAATAGTTATGCTTGATTCCTAGAAAACAGCCAATCTGACTCCCTTATACAAGGGAGACCCACTAAAGGCTTTGCTAATTATAGAACCATTAGCCTTACGAGCCTTATATGCAAAGCTATGGAACATATCACTGCAAAATGCATTTATACAGATATAAGCAACCTAACTGATCTAGATCCGGCTCAGAGCAAGGAAATATTCAGGGCTTAACACCACGGAATCCATCATACCAGTTCTGAACCTTAGAAAACTGGACCACAAGAACTTCCATTGAAACATCCCATTAACTGGACTTTCATCTTGGGGCTCATAATGGACTCTAACCAAACACAGTTTTTTTTCCTGACCTTGTAAAATTCCTGAAAGGTACTAATTCAGACATTGTGAGATTTCTTGGAAAGTGAGAGGATACCTAAGGAGTGGAGAAAAAGTGTTTTGGTACCTATTTTTAAGAATAAGGGTGATGCGCAGAGCTGTAGTAACTACAGAGGGATAAAACTGTTCAGTCACAGCATGAAGTTATGGGAAAGAGTAGTGGAGCTAGATTAAGAAGGGAGGTGATAATTTGTGATCAGCAGTATGGTTTCATGCTGGGAAAGAGCACTACAGATGCAATGTTTGCTCTGAGAGTGTTGATGGAGAAGTATACAGAAGGTCAGAAGTTGTTGCATTGTATCTTTGTGGACTTAGAGAAAGCATAGGGTGCCTAGAGAAGAGTTATGGTATTGTATGAGGAAGTCGGGAGTGGCAGAGAAGTATGTAAGAGTAGTACGGGATATGTGCGAGGGTAGTGTGACAGTGGTGAGGTCTGTGGTGGGAGAGACAGATGCATTTAAGGTGGAGGTCGGATTACATCAAGGATCAGCTCTGAAACCTTTCTTATTTGCAATGGTGATGGACACATTGACAGACGAGATCAGACAGGAGGCCCCATGTACTATGATGTTTGCAGTTGACATTGTGATCTGTAGTGAGAGTAGGGACAAGGTTGAGGAGACCCTGAAGAGTTGGAAATATGCTCTAGAGAGGAAAGGAATGAAGGTCAGCAGGACTAAGACAGAATATATGTGTAAATGAGAGGGAGGATAGAGGAATGGTGAGAATGCAGGGAGTAGAGTTGATGAAGGTGGACAAGTTTAAATACTTGGGATCAACAGTTCAGATTAATGGTGAGTGTAGAAGAGAGGTGAAGAAGAGAGAACAGGCAGGGTGGAGTGGGTGGAGAATAGTGTCAGGAATGATTTGTGATAGACGTGTACCAGTAAGTGAAAGGGAAGGTCTAAAAGAGGGTAGTGAGACCAGATATGTTATATGGATTGGAGACGGTGGCATTGACAAAAAGGCAGAAGTCAGAGCTGGATGTGGCAGAGTTAAAGATGTTAAGATTTGCACTGGGTGCGACGATGATGGACAGGATTAGGAATCAGTATATTAGAGCTCAGGTTGGACGGTATGGAGACAAAGCCAGAAAGGCAAGATTACATTGGTTTGGACATGTGCAGAGGAGAGATGCTGGATATATTGGGAAAAGGATGCTAAGGATGAAGCTGCCAGGTAAGAGGAAAAGAGGAAGGCCTAAGATAAGGTTTATGGATGTGGTAAGAGAGGACATGCAGATGCTTGGTGTGAGAGAGCAAGATGCAGAGGACAGGAAGAATAGAAACAGATGATCCACTGTGGTGACTCCTAATGGGAACAGCCGAAAAAAAGAAGAAGAAGAAGAAGAAGAAGAATGAAGTTGCTTGTTTAAAAAAAGGCAGGAGATGAATAATTTATGTAATGTTGCATAGGTTATATGATATATAGCAATATATGTGAAGTATAATGTTTGTAAATATGAACTTGTTAATACTGATTTATTATTTTTATATAGATATAAATTTGACTGTGTCACAAGTGATAATTCAATAAAGATGTTAAAAAAAAAAGAACCAAAGAAGTTATTCTACTACCAAGCTCTTCCCTTAACAGACCCATCACTGAATACAGTGCTGCATTTGGTATGTAAAAATTCAGTCATATTGCACATCTGGACAAACCTCCATATTTCATGCCAAGAAAACAAAATAATTAAATGTATTAAATCCTTCAACTATCCTGAAGAAAGATTAGCATGACTCTCTTTATACTCATTAGCATACCAGCTGCTCTGAGGTAACCTATGTTTAACTTTTCGACTCTTGAAAGACCAAATTCTATCAGACCTCCTATGTCTTCACAAAATCAGTGGCTCTACAAGAACCTGCACTAGGGACCTATACCTAAAGCAACAAATAAACAAGTCACTGAAGGTTAGCTTCCTAACTTAATGTATTCCTGGCCTAAGAATAAGTTAACAGTACAGGTCAAACAAGGTGCTGTGTTGGCTACCTTTAAGGTTAGTCTTGATGACTGGAAGGGTAGACACACATTTACACCAGGCTTATTATGTACAACCCTGTTCAGATTGGGATATGCATGTTCTTAAGTGTTTGAAAAGGAGTGGCAAGAACATTTCAGTGTATCTACTTTAAAATGCATATGGCTGGGCGTCTTCTATTCCTTGTGATTGCTTATGGGATCTTGATGCATCATTATAGGTATTTATCTTGTAAGAAAGTTTATTTCTAACTTTAGAAAATGCTTGTTTTTCCATGTGACTTAAATGTTCTTCATCAAACGTTGTGGCGCTTTCCATTTCTTCATCATTCATCATTTCTGCCCCATTGCTATATGAAGATTTATTTAACCCACTGACACTAAGTAGGGTGTACATACCATCTTCAAGCTAACACTCTGTAACTCTGGTCTATTTTAACATTATACTACAACTGTCCACCCAGCCACTTACTTATAACAAAATATACAGAGACTTGATTGTGTGGCTACGGGTAGATTCCACTAAAAGTGAATGGAATCCAAACCTAAGATGAGGGAAATCACTAGGAGAGAAGACTGTATGGATCACAGTAAAGACTGGACATGCCAATGCAGTTTCCATTGTACTGACTTTTGGAATGCTTCCTCATGGTAAACAAATATATAAAGACCGCTGGTATCCTTAGCTTGTCAGAGAAATGCAGATGTTCGCTTGATTGAAGACTTTAGTATGTCACATGTCCCCTGCAGCAGCATGGTTGCAATAACATAAAAAATTAGAATAGTTCCACACAGGCATATATGACCTCTGTTTACTGCATTAAACCGTCTTTTTCTTCTGTGTCTGATGAGCATTGCTACAAGGTTTATAGATTATTTTATGGTTTTGTTAAGGGTTTAAAGTGGCTGTGATGTCATGTTGTTTACTTTGTTTTTAGCTGTTCTGTTACTGCTCAGTAAATCATTGAAAGCTTACTTTTATTGGTTTACAATAATAAAATGTCATGCAAGGAGAAATCCCCACCCATTACTGAAGCATTCTTAAAAGGGAGCAGTCTATGACTGTTTGACCTCAGATTATGAAGAGGAAGGATCTCAGATCTGTAACCCAGGATTCTTTCAGGAACATTTGAGCACAAGACCACTTGGTTTGTCGTCAACTCAACTTCATAGTGCAGCCAATAAAATGTGAAGCTGCTGGACTTCTTCTCTGATTAAAATTCTACTTGCCAAGGATATAACCAGGCATTTGCCATTGTATTCCTCAATTAGAAAGTAATTTTAAAGTGGCGTAATTTTCCCAGCTAAATCATATTACATTTTACAGTTTCAAACACATTATGGGAGGTAGAAGAAACTACCTAAAATTATGTCTATGTTTACAGTGATGAATGTTACAAGCTTTCAGTTTAAGTGCATCTAACGTGATATGTTTTATCTGGATACTCCCACATGGATGAACATAGCCTAGAAATTTATTGTCCAGTTCTAAAACTTCTGGCTATAGCTCTGGGAGTCACCATGAAGGATTCATTCCCATAATTTAATTCATCCCTCATTTGCAGCATCAATTAATTTTACATATAAACCAAGGCACTCTGCATACAATAAGGTTTAAGAGGTCTAGATTTTAATGTCTAATGTCTGGCTTACACAATTGCATGACATTAAAACAGAAGATGTTGCAAAACATAAATTCCATGTGCAACTTGACATTTTCTATGCCTTTTGAAATGTCATGAGTAGGTGTAAGAGAAATACCCTGGATAGCCAAGGCTGCATGTTTAAACCACAAGCAGACTTCATTTCTGGTGAAATATAAGACCTTTAGCAGATGATGGTATATTACTAATAGGTGTTGATTTACCTGAAACACTTCTCACACACACTGCTTTCTTCAAAACCTGGTATGCAAAAGACAATGCCTTTGAAAATGAACTTGCCTTTCATTACGTGAGCAGAATTAACTAACAGTATGAAACCGATAGTTGATACATATAGCCATAGTCATAGCTGTTGCAGAACTGAAAAGGTCATCACTCAGTGAAGCCAATATTAACAAAGGGTGGGACCTGACGATAAATGCTATGCAAACCAAACCAATTAGATCTGAGAATCTGAAATACAAAGTGGATGATAGCAGCATAAAGGTAAAATGTGCAGTGTGGACATATACAAAAATGCTAAAGACGTGAATAAATATTAATCACAATATGTACTGGACACCATGAATCTACATACTATCAGACATGCCTCTAGCATTCAAATGGTAAAGGACAGCTGTTCATGTTAAAACTAAAGATGAAATGTAATGTGACAATGCATTATGGAGCATCCTGCCCCATGCAGCACAGTGTTCTTGTGCAAACAAATAGTGAAGATACAGTGAGTGTGATTAAGCAGATGGCACAGTACAGAGTGCCAACATGCCATGGTCACTCCATCACACCAAACAAGGCATACATGGTCACATGATGGTAAGACACAGAGCTGTCTCACAACATTTACAATAGCAGATGCAAAACCCTGATGTGCATATTCCTCTCTCAACTCCAGTATGCTTAGAAGATGATCATGTTTAGCCTTAGTTCTACAGGAAACAGGTGATGTGAGAATCCCATGTTGCATATACAATGAAGCCAGTCACATTATTTACTGCCTAAACATAGTTCATTACTGTATCAGGAAATATATGATGACAAATTTAGGTGATTAAGGTATCCCTCTGTCTTACTTTGTGTTTTTGAAATCCAAGACAAGGCATATTACTGGCACACCATGTCACAAAAGGCGATGCTACCAGCCCAGCTATCTGGAATTTTGTAAATAATTATATAATTTGTGAATATTAATATGATTTATACAGAAATGTGACATAAGGAGATACTCCTAGCCCAGCTATTTGGAATTTTGGAAATAATTATGTCATTTTTGAAAATCAACATGATTCATATGCTTGAGTTACAACTGTATTAGAACTGTATGCTATGTGTATAAACTAGAACTGTATATTATGTATATATCAAACTGCTGGTACAGAAGTCTGTGTTGAACAGCATTTGTGCAGTGCTAAGCTTGGGAGATGTATCCACAGTGTACCTAACTAGAAAAGAACAGAAATCTTTATACACTATTGTAACTGTGTAAATGTATATATTTTAAAAGGGTAAACTAGAACATAGAGGGTTAAATTGCAAAACTTCAAGAAAATAGTTGAAATTAAATTGTTTTATAACTGCTCCATAAAAGAACATTTCAATACAGCAAGGAGACAGGATGTCTAAAGCTAGGGAGCCTTCTGCTTTGCTTTGTAAGTGCTTTATTGTTTTATGTCTTCCAGCAGCTGTTAACATCTGAGGGCTATGTATTTAAACAGGGATATGCTAAATGCTGGCAGTTTCTAACAATGGGGTTTTAGCATGGGAACTAAAATCAGATGACAAAAAGTGATGTCATCCTGCAAGCTAATCCCGCAGTAATATTTGGTATTAAGTTACAAACTCTCTGAGAGAGACTTTTACATTTTGTATTTTGTCTTTGACCTGACAACATCAGCTGGAAAACTCACTCACCACATCTGTCTTGCCTTGCTATGAGTAAATAAGTCTAGGGTACAGTAACTTCTCTTGTATACAGCTAGGAATATAGTGAAGTATACCTTAGATGTTTTCTTTATATATTTGAGAGTGACCTGCAATGTTGTTTTAAATATTTCTTGTGATTTTGAACTCTGAAGTAACTGTGATTGTTTACTGGGTATTTTCTTGTTCTTTTATTATTTACTATTAAATATATTTAAACCTTACAATTGTGGCTGGTCTGTCTAGAGATATTAAAGCTCTTAGAGTACTTAAATATCTGTTTGGTGACACTGTGCATGCCAATCCTAATAGCCTTGTTGTTGGTCAAACTACCATTTGGATTAATAGTAAAATTACACAGTAAGATTGGACACCCTTTGCTAAGGGCCTTAAAGTACCTGATAAGTAGTGGCTGGTGGCAGTGGAAACTACCTTATAGTCTAGGCAGAAGGAGGCATAGCTAATAAACCTGTGCCAGCCTTTACCAGGTGTGTGTGTGTGTGTGTGTGTGTGTGTGTGTGTGTGTGTATAAATCAAACCTCAATGTGTGTGTGTCAGCTACTTGGGCAGGGACATGAAGCACTGGATGGACAGAGAGGGTTCTGGAGGCCTTGGCTTAGCCACTCAGCTGAGAGCTCAACCCTATAACTGTGCCAGTGGGAAGTCTTATTGGGCATCTTGAGAAAGAGGGGGACATCCAGCCCCAGACCGACTGTGGTCTCTGTGTGCTTTTAAGGGAAATTGCACTTTACTGTGTGTGTACTTGTCATCCTCCCACTGTTGCCAGTGGTGCAGATTGATGCTCCTTGATTACTGGGCCAGTGGTGGGGGGCATCAAATATTGATTGGTTGGCAGTGGTGGGATATCCACATATTAGGATTCAGTGGTGTTGATATTGAACTCCTGTAGCCTGTAAACAGTGGTCACTGAAGAAGGTGCTTCTACTCTCAATCAGCCACACAGTTAACATTCAGAGTTTCATATCACAACAGTTTTATTTTTTTTGTTAGCTTAGTTAGTCAGGGACAGCAGCGGAGTATGGCAAACTGACAAGGAGCCCGTTGACTGAGATGTGCCAAGACAAAGGACTGGTGCATGCCAACCTGACTAAAGCAGGAATGATTGCAGCCCTAGTCATAGCTGCGTCACAGACCAGCAACCAGGTGGACAATCAGACTGGCCTTGGAGAAGTACAACTCTCAGAAAACAGACAGTTCAACCTTTCCACAGAGGGCTTAAAAATCCATCTGGAGTTAAAGAGACTTGATCTGGAGGCCAAACATTTGGAAATAGAAGCAGCAGAGAGACTGAGATGTCTGGAGGCTGAGGAAAATGAAAAATTGAAATGTCTGAAGCCTGAGGAAAATGATAAACTGCAGTGTCTGGAAGCTGAGGAGAATGAGAGACAAATGCAAAATGAGAAGGAGATGCTGACTCTTTGCCAGGGTCATGGAGGTAATGGGGAAGGGAGTAACAAAACCCCAGAAGCCACAAAGGTCAGTAAATTTTTTCCATAATTTTCCCTGGGTGATAATTTTGAGAGTTTTATTCAAATGTTAGAAAGGGTATGTAAACAGTATAATGTTGACCAAGGGTTCTGGGTATGGTTCCTGACCCCCTTACTCCATGGTAAAGCTGTAATTGCTATTTCTAAATTGTCTGATACTGATTACTTAAATTATAATACTGTTAACAATTGTCTTTTAGACTGTTTTAAGTTAACACCTGAAGCTTATAGGAAATAGTTTTGTGAGCATAGACACAAGGCAGTTGAAAGTGTGTATGAATATATTGCTGAACTAAGCATTTATTTTCATAGGTTGCTGAGTGGGTAATCAGGTCACCACTTTTGAAGGGCTGACAGTCCTTTTGGTGAGGGAACAAGCCCTTAGCACATTGTTTGAGGACATGAGAATCTGGTTAGCTGATAGAGAATGCAACACAGCAGATGCATTGGGGAAAATGGAGACCTATGCCTAGCAAGGGGATCCCTGCACAGGAAAGGGATATGCAGTGCTGCTCATGGGTATAAGGGAACCCATGGGGGGGCAGCCTAAACTGCTGCAACAGAGTCCGCCAGTAGCAAGGGAAGCCAATAGTCCACGTACACATTCAGGACTAAGGGTTAAATGTTTTAAATGCAACCAGTGGGGCCACATAGCATATAGATGTCCAGGGAGGCAAGGTGAGGAACAAAATGTGGGAGAGCCAGTAAGTGGGAATGACAAAATGCCAACAGTAAGTTGTCTGGAGACAACAAGGGTAGCAAACTACCGCAAGAGGTTATATCCTATCTTAGTAGCTGGAAAAGAGGCCACTGCTAAGAGGGATGCAGCCTCTGACCTAACCATTGTGAAACCTGCAGTGAAGCCTGAAATGGTTAAATAAGAGGACAACTTACTTGGGCAGGCTACTACAGTCAGAGCTTTAGGAGGGACCCCATTCCAGTACCTTTGGCTAGGGTTCACCTTGACTGGGAGGGTGGAAAAGGAAGCAAGCAAGTAGGTGTGTTTGAGGATATCCCTGCAGATGTCCTATTAGGGAATGATTTTGATAATGTAGTACCTTGTGCAGTAGTGGCAGGGTGGGCCTTCGGTCAGCTGGGAACTTAGACAAAAGGGCCCCACAGAACCCCTCCCATACCACCTGGTGCTACTATCCTGGCCAGCCTACACCGTCCAGATTACTTTTTTCTTCCCTTTTCCTCACAGTTTGTGTTACTCGTCAGTTTTCCTGTACTCCTTCAACACATTTTAAAGAAACCATTTCTTTACTACAAAAAAATAAGAAAATAAATGCTAGAAAAGTGCCGCCACTAGAGCAGCACCCCAAGTGGCCACCTAGTTGGCCTATGCCTAAGGCCAGCTATGAGGCTGTGTACACTGTCCTAATCATTCATCTATATTATCAGAATCCATTGCCATTATCCATTGTATGCATGACACATTAAAAAAATGATTGCATTTCCTTGCCACAGCCCTACATCACCCTGGGTGGACTTTTTCCAGTGATACCTATGACTGAGTTTACAGAGCTGTTTTATGCAATGAAAGGTCCATGGAGATGAGTGCTCTAAACTAGAAAACAAATAAAAATAAAATTAAAATAAAAATGCAGCAGTAGAGTTATGATGTGCACTTCTCATATGAACTGTTAGATTGTGCAAATGCAGAAAGGCACTTCCTTCATGTAATTACAACCTTAATTCCTACAGCTCTTAACAAGCTGCAGTTTGCTTCAAAGAGGTTTGCATATTCTGTTATTACTCAGTAGCAGGTTAACAACCTAAGCTAGATCTAGTTTGCCTTTTTCTAAAACAGTTCAGTGCACTCAAGTTTGCAATGGTATAACCCCAAGGCAGATAGCAGCCTCAGAAAAATTTGTATCTATTACGTCTGACCTTTTGTTGAATCCCAGTTCAAGCCAGGTGACATTTTTTAATGACCCAGCTGACCTTACTATACATTTGTTTCATTTCACAAGGTTTGCTTTAGGTGAGACATCAACCTACTGACAAAATTCAGACTGAGTGATTCCAGTCTAGTATGGCAGATGGAATTCCTCAGGAGTAAATGAAAATGGCTGCAGGTATAGCTCTAAGATCTGTTACAAATGCAATAATCTGCTCAAGTAATTTGTAAATGGTACAAAGCCCTTAAGGTGGGAAAAAAGAAAGGCCTGCACTTTTCTACTATGTAATAAAGGTGACCACAGAAATATGAACTTTACATGTCTATGTCATTGTTAAGCCTGCTTTTCAAACTCCTGAAGCACATGGTACATACACAAGTAATGTTTGCTTCTATCATTTAGATGGGATAGGTTCACGAAAGGTCATTGCTATGATATTGCAGTTGTCAAGATCATTGACCTCATCCTAAACAAGAGTGATGAGGGTGTTTATAAAAATATCTTAGTCTCAGACTCATAACAGCCTTTCTCTGTTGCTATGCACAGGCCCCTACTTGGCAAGCTAAAACAATCTTCATTTGAGCAATTTTTAGACAAAATAGAGAAGTAAGTAGTATTAATCACATTCAGAATAATTAAGTGATCTTCAGTCTCTGCCATGTTACTGCATAGGTTCAAGGCTTCCTCACTTTCACTTTACTCTGGCTGCACAGTAAAACCTTTTTTGATGTTATCCTAGTTGGTGATTTCAGTAACAACTAGGAAAGAAAGAAGTTTACTGGGTCTATCTCTATCCTAAACTCAGAGCAATTATGTCATCTGAACTCTTTCCCAAACCCAGATGAATTGCAGAATTCAGCAGAGCGCACTGCTACAGTCGCTGTCATTCCACACTCCTCTGATGTCAATATGCCAGACATCATGGCAGATGCCCTGAGCTACCGCACATTTTAATTTCCAGTTTGGATAACTGTCATTCCTAGCATGATGACCACATGTTCTAGAAAGTTCTTTCCTGTTAAAGGTAAAACACTCCTTATGTAATGTCTCTGAGGTCAATTGGGCCATCTTTCTCACCCAACACCTAACAAACACAATCTGAAGCCTATTACAACTCTCCCATCAAGTACTAGACTCCATTTCTGCATACATAAATGCTGTGAGAAAGGATATATGTAGGATATCTGCCATTGTCTGGGAAACACTGTGCAAAGAAACTACAGGAAGAGTAGAACAACTTTGCAAAGGCAGAAGTATCAAGAACATTGTAAGACATTTGTTCTTCCCAAGTTATATAGTTGCAGGAGGTCTATGAGACACTCCTGAGTTTGACATATATAAACTATTGAATGGTAGATGTCTGCTCAAAAGTGTAACACAAGACTTAGAAAGATGGCTGGATGATATGTCCTGAGTAGCAATGCTAAGAATTGCACTGCTAAATGTGAAGTAGCAGGCGATGTGTTGTTTATATTTTATGCAGAGAGAGTGGTTGCTACATTTTGTTGTTTATTTATTTATTTATTATTCAGTGTGTTTATTTATTTTTTATTGACATTTGATTGCTGGGAAAGTCTGACTGGGTAGAGAAGCCCATTTTCAGTGGAGGCCGGGGAGAAAAGCTTTGAATTATTGCAAAACATTTTAAGAATAATAATTTTACAATCTTCAAAAAGAAAACAAAAACATTTGCAGTTTAAATAATTATAACAAATTAGACATACTATAGAAAATTGGTTAAAAATCAATACAAGGCATATAACAATCATTTAATATTTATTGAAACTTTAGACAGTTTGTAGAAAAATTAAAAGTAAGTTAGTCTAATACTAGAAAGAAAGTCAGGGATAAGAATTAGGTAGCAGTATGGAAGTATAAGGAATGAAAAGATACTTGTTCACATTTAGGGATATAGTTTATCCTGGATTTCAACAAGAACAGATCCAGATTTTAGCTAGGAAGTCTTTCAGAGTGGTTTTGAAAGATGGGAGTGAGGATATAGACCTCATGTTGCTGTTAATCTAAATGGCCAACCTTTGCAGTAAAATCATTCTGAACATAAAACTGCATGCTTCCATGGAAGATTTCAAACTGGCTGCTATGTGTCATGTGGTAAATAACTGGTCTTGACCTACTTAATGACAAGTCTTTCTCTAATTTTCCAGTGTATATATCTCATGTCCCTTTGAACACTTACCTCCTTTCTTCTATCACCACTTCCCACTCTTTTTGCAACCGGTTCCCACACTCATATTTATTACCCAGGCCCTTCCTCAAAGTTTCCATTTTAATTTGGTAAGTGTCCCTTGCTAAACATCTTTCAGTAAATGCTTGTTGCATCTCATTATCCCATCAGTGGAGATGTGCTGTGTCCCAAATGTGCACTGTAGACGTCTGTAGGCGTTGATCATGCACTCCACAGTCAATTCAAATGATGGAAAATGGTATTTTAGTTACATGTAATAGATTGTAAAAGAGCCCGCTCTCTGTCCAATTACAGATCCAATAGACACATATCTAATACATGGTAATCCAGTATATTCAGCTAATCGTATTAAGTTATATACTATGCAAAGTGTGATCGAATGTATTACTTTAACTCATGCATCCTTGGTTCCCTTGCCATTCAGGTAAAAAAATATACATTAACCATTCCAATATCACCTGTCCCATGTCCAACAGCCACCTGTTTGTCTAAGGGAGTGTGTCATATGTCTGGAGGATGGAAGATCATATCTGTTACTGGGATCACTGTATTCCATGCACTAGTAACATTTAAAGAGCATTCTCTTGGGTACTGGGTCAAACATGGAATGATATGTACATATAATACTGCAGGACTTAGCCACTGAAACTAGTGCATGCCAGTAGACAATACAACTACCACACTCTTCCATACCAGGTTGCAAATAACATTGTGTTATTCCTAAACAAGATGTGATGATTTTTCTGATGAATTTTTGCTTATGATGATATACCTGGAACCGTGTTGTGCCTTGCAATGTGTCCCATTTCTAACATTATGGTGGGGTGGATGGCAGTGCATCTTTTTGCTCTATCTGCTGTTACTTCACAGGCATGTCCACAGGTGAATCATAGAATGTTAAGCCTCACTTGTGCCTGCAGAGCAATGTTACTTGTCTTACATAATATTAAAATGAAGGAATATTTTGCTGCCTGCAATGTAATCGGTGGGTGATTGGTAATGCTACAGCTCCAAGAAGTGGTTATGAAACAATAATTGTTTGCATCTTAAGCAGCTGAGTAATTGGCTTTTTTATCTTCTGTTTGAAGTACCGTTTACTGCAGTATTCTGTCTTTTAAAGTTGATGATTTTGCTCAGTTAAGCTAAGCTACATACTAACTTCACAGGACCTTCATTTGCTCACCTAATTTGACAGCTTTCACCTGTCTGCAATTGTAGTTTTCTAAATCCATGTTCCAAATTAAACTATAACCTTCTTTGTTCAATAATCAGGGACAAAGACAAGACTGACCATGGACAAAAGACCGATATCATGAATAATTTTTAAAAAGTACACTAATTCACCTAGAAAGATAAGTTTGCATCAACATGCATTTCCTGAAGTATAAAAGGTATCAGATTCTAATGTCTGACATTACTGACTGACTGTAATCCTCAGTGACCTACCAGAAGATCAAACATTTTAAGAGGTACAGATTGAAAGTATAAGGCAAAATCATGCATGGTCTGAAAAATCAGGGACAGTTAACAGCTGTGACCTCAGGTATACGGTTGTTTCCATGAATCACACACATATGTGAAGTGCATTTAATAAAGGAGCATATTATTTGCATACTAACTCCATTCCCAGACACTTCTAGGTATATGCATAAATTCCATTGAGTTTCCCTACATTTGTGAATTGTGTAGAGCTCAGCTGTGAGATTTTTTTTTTTTACTGTGAAACAGAGCTATGCAATTACAAACAATCTTCATGAATCCTCATCTTCTTAGAAATTCTTAAAATGATTTCCAGTTTTATGAGGAATGGAAATGGAACAAACCTTTATGAAAAGTCAGGATGCCCCTACAAGAGGTCTGACCATAGGAGATATACTACTCATTTTGAGCTACACTAAACAAAACCAGTTAGAGAAGATATCCTAGTAGCAATCTCAAAAGAGATCTCTGGAAGAATTTAAAAGTGATGTCATCAGGTTAAGCTAACTAAACTAACAATGTTATCTAACCAACAGCAGGAGAGCACATCCAGTTCTAATTCAATGAGGGTCTATATGTAAATGTCGAGTTTGAATTGTTCGACACCAAAATGTCGAACTACAAAAATAGCGAATGGCCAAAACACCAATTTCTTTCCAACGGAAAGAAATCGGTTGGCCATTCTCTGACACCTGTCCTCTCCCTGAGTGTAGTGCGGTCTCAGAGTTAGAATATTTACTTAGGGGGGGTGTGGGGGTGAAGCCCCCCACGTAAATATATTTTTTTATGTGTGCCGTTGATGTTTGGCCAACCGATTTCTTTCCGTTGGAAAGAAATCAGTGTTTTGGCCATTTGCTATTTTTGTAGTTCGACATTTTGGTTTCGAAAAATTCCGTCGACATTTTCAGCTGTCGACAATATAATATAGACCCTTCAATGTACTTAGCAGCAGTTGTTGGCCAGATGGACCCAGTGAACCTGTAGGCTCTTTACAGAAGGAACATGAGCCATAATTATTCACTGATATATATTTTAAAGTAAAATGATGAGTTAGGTAGACTATCAGTACAGGAGTTCAACACTTCTGTACTTGAAACCATTAGAGAGTTTCACCATCCATTATACAGTGAAAAATTAAGTAATTTCACAGAGAATTAAGCAGAAATATTAACCACTATACACAGTAATGAAGGACTAGTACACCTTTCCAGAGGGCCTGTCAGATGATGTTTCATGCCATATCAGAATTGATAGCAAGTTAAGTTGGACTCCTAGTAAAAGAAGGCATCTAGTGTAAACCAGTGGCTGAGTGCTATGACTGTGTGCTATTTTCATAGCATTTAACTGCTGGTAACTGTTAATTACTGGAGTCGGTCCGACTTTAGACACAAACAGGGGCAATCGGCCATTAGGGAAATAAATACATGTGTCCCTAATTTGGGACATTTCCCTTAGTTATTTTTTTTTACTTTGTTCCAAATTCTATTCTTAAAAATTGAGAGCTGTGTTTGTGGCCTTCTTACCCAAGTTTCATTTGTAGCTGTCATTGTGCTACTGTACTCAGCCCTGTGCAACAGTAAAAAAAACTTTGAGCTGCCAGCAGCCTAACTGCTGCTAGTGTCTAGTGATTTAATATAAATATGGAAAAGACCAAAGCTATGCCCTTTGGAATTAAAAAAAAAAAAAAAAGAAATGGTAATGAGACAGCTAAATGTTTAGACTTGCAGTCCTGCAAAACAATGACAGAAGCTGGAACAGACCTTAGGCACCTCACTTTCTTCTTTTTCATCAGCACTTTGTACATTTGACACTGCTTCCTGTTATGATTTTGATAGCTGATTGTGCAAATCCTGAATGTCTGAAAAATGAAGTACATTTTAAAGAGCAGTGGAGCAAATTATGACACACACTGTTACAGAAGTATGCCTTTGCAGGGGCAAGCTCTCTGTACACTGCTGATTTTAAGGCTGCACCTCCACAACCTTGACACTCTATTACCATACATTAATGTGCTACCTTTGAGGTCACTGTACTTTGGAGTAGAGCATTTAACAATCTTACCCTGGAGAATGATAACATCTGTGTGGTCAGTGAAACATGGTTTAAAGCTGTGGAAAGCACACTGACAGTGCAAAGTTATAATGCCTTCCATACATTTAGACCAGCTACTACACAGACAGGGTCAAAAGGTGGAGGTGTCACAATTTACATCAAAAATAAATATACCTTAAGGCTAGTCAAACAGGACAATGCACTTGAGCTTCTCCATGTTCAAAACAACATAGGCAAAATCCCATGCCACTTTCTTGCAAGCTGTAGGTCCCCCCTCTATGACCCAGGAAACCCGTACCATACTGGAAACACTCACCATCCAACCCAATACCATATTCACGAGCTACTTTAAATTACCCCACTTTTAACTGGGAATCATATATGACACCAAATGTATAGGCACAGAGATTCATGGATTTTATAAACACAAATGCCCTGGACCAGATTGTCAGTACACCACCAAGGGGTACAACCATACTGGATCTGGTCCTCATTAATATAGAAGAGTGCTGCACCCCTCCTAGTGCAAGGGTCTATATTAGCATGTCAACAGGGCTGTTCATCGAACACCCACATATAAAACAAAATGCCAAAATTTCAAACGGCCACAATAGCAATTTTTATCCTAGGGGAAAAAAATTGCTGGTCTGTTGTCGGAAATTTGCCATTTCCTGCACTGTAGTGCTATCTCGGAGTTGCTATATTTAAGTAGGGGGTGTGGGGGGGGCAAACCCCCCCACTTTATTTTGTCGGTTTGGTTTGTTTGCTGTTGGTTCAGCAATTTTTTTTCCCTGGGGGAAAAAATTGCTATTGTGGCCGTTTGAGATTTCATTTTATATGTGTCGACGTAAGGGCATTCGATGAACAGCAATGTCTTCTCTGGTAAGGTCAGACCTCAAAATGGTGTCCTTTGAAGTAAAAATAAAAACTAGAAATCCAGCTAACTCTGGAATATTCAGGAACTACTCTAAGCCTAACTTCCTACTATTAAGTGATAACAAAGCAAAATTTCAGGCTGCCATAAACCGAGAGAAAACTTATCCCTACAAAGAACTGTTCACAGAAACCTGAAACAAGCATGTTAATAGCTGCTTAGAGAAAGTTGTACCCACCAGGAAGAAGTATAGAACTAACTCAAAAAACAAGCCACACTGGTGGAATCACAACATCAGTAGGCTGTATAACAAAAGGAAGAAAATCATGGCAAAAATTAGGAGGTCTAGCACTCTCTCATCAAACTAAACAAACAACTCAGAGGAGAAATAAAGTCTACCAAAGACAACTTTCAGGTGAATTTGGTCTCCACGGCCAAGGACAACCACAAGGCATTCTTTAGCTATGTCCACAGCCTCAAAGGCAATACACAATTGTGTGCAGAGCTAATTGTAAATGGAGCCACCTATACTGAGACAGAAGATACAGCAAACCTACTGGTTGATAAATTCAGGTCCAACTTTACCCCTCTCTTCCCCTCAACCTTCCCTCAGGAAATACCATCAAATATAACTCCCCCAGCTATTCCTAGGGAACAGGTCCTTAATGCTCTCTCTAAGGCCAAAAATACTGCATCAATGAGCCCCGGACAATATCACAGGATACCTTCTAAGTAGCATGAAACATGACCTATCAGGGCCTTTGGAATTGCTATTTAACTATAACCCCCAAACAGGCTTCATGCTGCATGAATGGAGAACAGCAAAGTTATCCCTCTGCACAAAGGTTGGCCATCTACAGACCCTGGAAACTACAGACCCATACGTCTCACTAGTTTTATATGTAAAGCCATGGAAAGAATTATCATGGAAATGTTCAATAGGGATATAATAAACCTCCAGCCACTGGACCAAACCCAGTATGGTTTCATCAAGGGCAGATCATGCCTATTCAAATTGGTAGACATCTTTGAGAAGGTCACCAAAGCAATGGATGAGGGCAAATGTTTCATACTGTCTACCTTGACCTGGCCAAGACATTTGACAAAATACCCCACGTGGGCATTGTTGACAAACTCAGGAGGTTAGGCACAAACTCGTATATCACACGGTGGATAGCCAACTGGCTCACAGACAGGGCCCAGCAAGCTAGAATTGGGGACTCCACCTCTACAAAGAAACCAGTCATAAGTGGAGTCTTTCGGGGATCAGTCCTTGGACTGCTCTTTTCTGGAATTTACTTCTTTGAAGTCAAGGCCAATGTCAGTGCTCTCTGGCTGACTAAATTTGCAGATGATTGCAAATTAGGAGCTGTCATTGAATCCCACACTGCCACAAATGTTCTCCAGGAGGGGCTGGCACAGACAAACAACCTGTGTCAGAGCCATAGACTAAAACTAAATGCCAAGAAATGCATAACTGTATCCTTTGGGAAGTCATCCTCCCCTGGTAACTATCATATCAATATATATACCAACTATATCTTAGCTGTGATTATTAAAATGCATTTTACCAGACCATACTCTGCTGATGCTTTCAACTGTGCATACCCTGTATTTTATAATTGTCCTACAACTGCTCTCTATATTTTATATTAAAATAACTTTATATGTTTATCCAATTGTATTTTTATTTCTTTACCAGAATGTACATTGCCTATGCTTTACAACTGTAGCTACTCTGTGTTTTATAATTGTTCTGTGTTTTATAATTATCCTGTAATCCATGCTGTATTTTTATTGTATGTGGAGATTTTCTCCCCGTGCGTCTGCTGAAAAAGGACATGTGTCCAGTCAGACTTTCCAGGTAAACAAATGTAAAATAAAAATATATATTAAAATAAATACTATATTAAAATAAATAAAGTAAATATTGACAACACACCCTTTAGAGATGACCCAGTAATCAGGGACTTTTGGACACACATAATAATCTAGCCTGTGACCATCACATGTCTACAGTAGTGAGGAAATCATTCTATGCTGCTCAACTTATAAACAAAGGTATGGCATCTAAGCCCAAGGAAGTTATTTTTCTACTGTATTCAGCATTCATCAGACCAATTATTGAGTGCAGTGCCCCTTTGGTATGTACCTAAGCAGGCATATCCAACAAAGGGAATGTCCACAGAGGTTCCTCACTAAAAAAATTCAGGGCTTAAGTAAAATGTCCTCTGCAGACCGCCTAAAGACACTATCCCTGTTTTCTGTCTCCTGCAGGCTTTTGAGGGGAGATCTATGCCTGATATGCAAGGCATTGTCAGACCCCACTCTGATGGACTTCCTGCACATCCACAAAACAAACAGCACCAGAATTATCCATTTTAAGGACTTGAACCTTGCCTATGATATAAATAGGACCTGCTGGAGAGACAAGTATATATCCCAGATATTACCCTGTCTCTGGAACAGGCTCCCCATCAATGTGAAGCAGAGTTCCTCCCTAACCCATTTCAAGTGCAACTTGGACAATTGAATGAAGAACAGGAAATTCATCCCTGGTTTGGCACTTATGTCTGTAATGGGCACAGGCACTTTGTAAATGGTTCATTTCCCAGGCTCCTGCATGTAAATGGTTCATTCCTCAAGCCCCTGCTTACACTTATCACAGGTATCAGAACTTGTTAGAGATTTGGGATGCATGGGTATAAAAAGCCCTTGTGGTCACTAAGTTCATAGGTATTCATTGGGCTATGAATTTGGTATATACATAACCAGGCATATCCAAGAACTGTAACATCCACAGAGGTTCCTCACTAAAAGAATACAGGGTGTAAGCAAAATGTCCTCTGCAGACCGCCTTAAGGTCCTATACCTGTATTCTGTCTCCTACAGACTCTTGAAGGGAGATCTATGCCTGGCATAGGAGGCATTGTGAAACCCCATTCTGATGGATCTCCTGAATATCCACAAAACAAACAGCACCAGAATGTATTTATTTATTGACATTTGATTACCAGGAAAGTCTGACTGGGTAGAAGCCTATTTTTAGTGGAGGACCAGGAAGAAAAGCTCCAAATTATTACAAAACATTTTAATAACAATAATTTTACAATCTTCAAAAATAAAACAAAAACAACTGCAGTTTAAATAATTATAACAAATTAGGCATAATATAAAAACATTGGTTAAAAATCGATACAAGGTATATGACAATCATTTAATATCAAGAGAAATGTTAGACAGTTTGTAGAGAAATTAAAGATAAGTTAGACTAAAGCAAACAGGAACTGCAATATGAACTGAGAGAAAATACAGGCTTCTGATATACTTAGAGAGAAAGTCAAGGAAGAGAATTATATATCAGTAAGGAATTGAGTGAAGAAGGGACAGTAGCAAAGTATAAGGAGAGAAAAGATACATGTTCACAGCTAGGGATATAGTTTATCATGGATTTACTCATAAATTGAAATTGCCCATTCTAAAGACTTAAAAACCTTTTCTGTGATATAAATATGACCTGCTGGAGAGACAGGTATGTATCCCTGAGACTATCCCTTCTCTAGAACAGGCTCCCCATCCATGTGAATCAGAGCTCCTCCCTAACCCAATTTAAGTGTAACTTGGACATTTGGATGGGGAACAGGAACTTCAATCCTGTTTTGCCATCTGTGTCTCTGATGAACACAGGCAACTTGTAAATGGTTCATCTCTTAGGCCCCTACTTGTAAAAGTTTCACTACCCAAAGCCCTGCTTACATTTATCAAGGGTACCAGAACTTGTCAGAAATTTGGAATGCATGGCTAGACTTAAAAAGGCCCTTGTGATTGTTAGCCTAGTAAACACCTATGAACCTAGTGTAGATTTCCAAAAGCACTATTAAACTCTTAGTTTATGAAGATCATATTTTGTTTTTGAGTATTCCTACAGGGGCTTATTTGCAAAATGTTGCACATCTTGACTCCAGTAACTTTTCAAATGTTATTCTACATTGCTATCACAATAACTTCTTTCTCTGAAGACAAAGCTGCATGTTACCAGGGCATCACTAGTCCATTATCTAAAAAGTATTTGTATTTAACAACTTTCAAAAAAAACCTAACAAATCTAAGCAGGAAATAATGTATCAAGGGTGAGAGGTATTCTGCAGCACACATTGTTGTCCTTACTCACAATCAGACCAAAAGCATATATGTAGGAAGTGAAATCCATGACTACAGTTTGAAGCTGGTTTACAATTACTAGCTTTAATCCTCTGCACAAAAGTGAAGCAAAGAATGTAAAAGTTCTGAAGCAGATTAAAAAAGAAATCAGTCCATGTAATATAAATAAGTTTGCAATTCTTGATTCCAAGATGGTGGTCATCTGAGTAGCACCCTCTCCACAAAGCTCTTACCATTAATACTTGAGTTACTGCAATAGCTAGCAAATAGAGGAATAAAAACACTCATCAGAAGGGAAAAATCTGCACAGATCCTGATTCCATCTGTTCTAGCTTTAAGTCAGCTAAATCTGACAGTTAAATACAGACCTATTATCTAACAAATACTGAAACGAACCTGCACATGTAATTTAGAGGCCTTAAGGCTTCAGCACCTCACCAACTGGCAGTGAATACGAGGTGAAAAATCAAGCAAAGCCGAGGTTGGAGAATGCCCAAAGAAATGGAAGGCAAGGACAGTCAAACCTCAAAAAACAAATTATCAACATTATTATCCCCAGAGAAAGATGTTATCCCAAAAAGGCAAAGAACTTCTAAAGTTCAGCAAGAACAAGTAAGGGATTGCACAAAACAGAAGTCCAATAATACCATCCACATGGATGATCTGAAGAGTGCCCTGTTACCTCTGCAATCTGCTATCCAAGGCTTCTCTGAAAAATTAAATACGTTCGGAGGCACAATCAACCAAACAGCTGAGTGACTGCAACTAGTAGAGGGAAGATCCAGAGCTAAAGAATTAGAGATTGAAAGTTTGGGAGCGTAATTAAAAACCAAAGACAAGGCACTTTCAGACATCCAACTGAAAATTCTTGACCTAGAAGCAAGGAGTAGACAGAACAACCTGATTGTTAGAGGTTTACCAGAAAAGTATGACCAAAATCAGCTGCTCCCAACTCTATAACAAATCTTCAGAGCTCTGTTACATACAAAAGAACCGGTCGAATGTACAATTGAAAGGGCACATTAAGATCTTCAAAAACAACATGTCACTACAACTCCAAGGTCCATCTACATAAAACTTCTGAACCACCAAGATGTGCAAGTCATTCTCACTGCCTATAAAAAACTAAAGCACTTCACCTAGAATACCTACACAATATCCATCTCCCATGATCTCCCCCAAGAAATCAAAGAAAAGCGCCATAAACTTTCCACTATCTTTATTAAATGCTTCAGAGCAGCCCCGGAGGCATGACAACGATGTATGCCTCAAAAATCACTTACCAGAGTTTGTTTCTGATGTCCTGGTCCCAAGACCTTGATCTTAGTCTGAATACACAACATATTTTTTGTAAATAAAGCATATTCAATTTAAAAGTGAAATCTACTAAAGCTTACTTTTCCCAGGAACAGATAGTTCAACAGTTGTTGCTGGGGGGTCGCTTGAGCGATATCAACACCTGACCTATATAGCCTTACACACAAAGACAATAGGAAAAAGAAAAGGAAGGCCTTCCTGTTAGCCTAGCCTGTTCGTCTTGAACTAGCTATGTTTCATCCGAAAGTACTTACCTGAATCCTTACAATGAAACCTTCCCCTCTGTAGAAAACAGCGATCTAACAGAATGCTTATGTGCTCTGATATGCCTCGGAAAAAGACTAAGGTGAGAGCTATCCCTGTCTTGCAGGTCAGGAAGAATGGTTATCATTTGGAAAATGCCCCCCCCTCAAACCGTAAACCAAACTCTGCACTCTCGTTCCCTGGGTAAAGATCACGCTTATGGACAGCTTCCCCACTAAGCTAGAGTTAGACTTTCAAAACTTTCTCTGACAGTTAATTATCTGGACCTATATTCCACAATATTCATTCTGCTTCTGCCTTCATCCACAGTGGTCATTCCGACTGATGTCAGTCATCACAATACATAGTAATACATTTAATGTCAGGCAGAAATAAGTCAGAGTGTGCCTATCCCTAGAGTTCTGTAGGGAAATGCTGTCTGAATATATTAGTCAAGTATGGGTTATAAATGAGACAGTAGGGATTGGACTGCATTTACAAATGTTGTAGACAAAGTGATGGTTTTGAATTCTGAAACCTAACTTCAAGCCACGTATGATCTATGCAGGTATGTATCAATATCGTTCTTGTTCCAGTACGAACTGAGACACCTCTATATGCACCCTCAGGAGAGTAAAGTTGTTCAGCTAATAACTGATTTGCACTCACTTAACAAATTCTAAGAAGGAATGGAATTGGGCTCGTATCATGTATACAATAGTTTTCTCTTCTTGATGTAACTGCTTTTTCACAGCTTAAGGATTTAACCGACTTTGCTATTCTTTTTTTTTTTTTTTATTATGCCTTTAACTGATGTTAACTGTTGTTGATCGCATTTCTCTTTTTTTCAAAGAAATAAACATTAGTGAGTTAAGAGGAGGAAAAGAAGGAAAATGTAAAGAAATGATGCATGCTGCTTAACTAATTTTATATCGCTCGGCTTGTTATTTTTCTTACCTTTTGGCCAGTTCATTAGTTGAGAATCTAATTTATTAGATCATAGCAACCCTCCCTTATCTGATGTTTACGCCTTTAACTGGCTGATTCTTAATCGCTAGGGTTTTTTTTTTGTCTCCTCTTTTTTCTGACATACTATCAGAACCTGCAGCTAAGAGCTAGTTGGATATGTTAAGTAGGATTCAAGATGGCAATTTTTGGAAGTGGATTAATTTTGTACAGAGTTTATAATTCTAACTTTTTCATTTTTGTTGTTTATCTAATTGTTTCAAAGCCATATCTTCTTGGAAATGTAATTTCTTTTTCTCTCTCCAATGTAGGGGTTAAGTGGGTAGGCACAGGGGTAAAGTTGAGAGAGACTGGTGCTGCTTTATCATTAATTGCACCACACATACCTAACCTATGAAGGAATCTTGAGCCACATTACAGCCTCCCCCCCGAGCGCTACATGATCATCAATAACATAACTATACACCTCCATAAGTAGAGACATAATGTGGAAAACATTATCCTGGAATGTCAGAGTGCTCCAGGACAAAAACAAAAGGAATCTTCTAATGCACCTTTTGGTTAATGCAGAAGCAGATATCAGTTATAATCAAGAATCACATGTGGTACCTGAAGAGTGGGTCAAGGAAAAGAATAGGAAATGGATAAAAGACATTATTTCAGCAGGAAACAGCTGTAACGCTAAAGGGGTAGCAATTATTATTAAAAACTCATCAAAACTGGATATTATAGACAAGGGAACTGATCAGGAGGGTATAAGGTGCTACTTCAACATGCTTAACCTCTCAGCTTACTAAACCAGTAATGTTCCTAAACATTTACAGGCCATGCTCAGGACAACAGGAATTCATTTTAAAAATCTGTAACATTCTCCTTAAGTTCCCCAATCATTTCTACATCCTGGGGGGGGGGGGTTGGTATGCAGTTATTGACCCCATCATTGACCGCTCTAGTAAATCCAAATCATATAACACACAAGCCTCCCTTGCTTTAATGGATTTAATCTCTGAGATTGCATTGGTTGACCGTATATCCTTTAGAAATGACACCCGGAGCAACAACAACTACACAAATTTCTCTGATTGCCATAAATCTTGGTCACGCATAGACTTCTTCCTTATCTCAGACATACTAACTAATTGGCAAATAAAATTCTCAACTGAACCCAAATTTTTCTCAGACCATTCAAAAATTGCTTTAATGATAGACTTTGCATGTAACACTTCTCCACCAAACAAAGGGTATAACTGGTCCCTCAATAACAATATTCTACATGTCCCAGCAGTTACTGAGGAGATAACCAGTGCTCTAATGGAGTTCAACACTGACTCTCGGGATGCAGATATCCCAGTCGATGTCTGGTGGGCAGCATGTAAAACTGCTTAGGGGTATGCTAATTCAAAAATCTACTTACCTCAAAAAGAAGAGGAAAGAGAAAATAGACCGCCTAACATCTGAGATCAGCAATCTTCATGATAATTTCCAAATAAATTACACTTTAAGAATGGAAAATTAAATGATTGATAAGCAAAGGGAACTATTTGACCTACACTAATCCAATTATTTGCTGGAAGAACTAAGATTCATAACCAGAAACTGTGAATGGATTCAAACCCCCTCCAAAGCCCTAGCTAGGCTAATCAAAAATAAGCTTGAATCACTCAGAATAGCCCGTATTTGTCATCAAGGCTCACTTTACAAATCAGACACTCAAATTATTCATTTATTTCATAAAATATATTTTGATATCTATATTAAAAGCAATCATGAAACCTCAATCTTAGAGATAAAAAATTATCTTAACAACATCACTTTCCCCAAGCTAAACGAAGTTCAGAAAACAATCCAATCTACCCCATTGACCCATCAAGAAATTATTAAGGCCATTGGCAACCTGAAATTAGGCAAATCTCCAGGCCCAGATGGATACTCCCCAGACTTCTATAAATCTTTTAAAGATAATTTAGCCCCCATCCTACTTAAGTTATTTATATCCCTAAATGGCATTTCGGACCACTACATTAACCACTTCAAAACCATATTAATCCCTAAAAATAATCTGGATAAATCAAACATTAATAACTATAGACCGATTTCCCTAATGAACTTGGGCATAAAAATCCTGTCATCCATACTAGCCGAAAGACTTAAAAAAGTAATTTCCTCCCTAATCTCTTCAGAACAAAGAGGGTTCATGTCCAACAGATACACTTGGGACAATACTCTGACTATGGAAACCATGATTAACCTTTCTAAGAAGGATATTAATCCAAGATATGCAATGATATTGGATGTGTGTAAGGCATTTGATAGGGTAACTGGAATTTTTTGTTTTCAGTACTATCCTACTTTGATATACCTCCTAAGTTCATCAATACCATAAAAATTCTCTACGACAGCTTCTACACGCACCTATATATAAATAAGCAATACTCACAACCAACAGCACCAGACGGGGTGCCCTCTGTCCCCTCTTCTTTTTAACTTATGTCTAGAACCTCTATTCTTATCCATAAAACAAAAAACATTCCATTCAATCCCCAAAATTCTAAATACCAATATTATCCTGACTGCATGTGCAGACGACCTGAATCTATATTTTTGAACATCCCCTGTCAGACACCAAGAAAATAGTAAATACCTTGAATACCTTTGCTCATATTTCAGACTATAAAATCAATCAAAATAAATCCCTTATTTTCCAGATCGGTCCTTCAGCCCATAGACAGAATCTCTTGCCAGACTCACCCATCCACATAATATACTCTTTTAAATATTTAGGGGTCTGGTATGACCACTCATCTTCCTCCACATTGCATTTAAATTTAACTAAAGTATGGGCTACACTATGGCAAGACATGTCCAGATGGCAACAGATGAAACTTCCTATGCTATCTAAAGCATTTATCATTAAAATGAACATCCTTCTAAAACTTCTTTACCACTTTCAGGCATCCCTTTCCTCCATCCCTGCTTCTTTTTTCAACAAAACACACAAAGCCTTTGCGAAGTTCATATGGCACCCAAAATCAGTAAGGGTATCATACCAAAGACTTACTCTCCCAAAAGATAGGGGAGGCCTAGATTTGCCTGACCTTCAACTCTACTACAGAATCTTACACGCCAATAGACTAATCACAATTGCCAACTATCAGTCAAATCATACAGCATGGACCCCCATCTGGGTAAAAATGTGGCATAGTCATGCCCTGAATAAAAATTTTAATCCCAAAGCTCTCCCCTTTTTAGGATCATCATCTCTCAAGAATCTGAAGCTGCATCCTATCCTGAAGTTTAAAATTAAAACTTTCCAAAAGCTTTTCAAATCTCCGAAACTAGAAAAAGATCTCCTTCTATTTCAACCCATTCACCTAAACCCAAATCTCAAATTGAAGTGTACCATGATCAATCTGGTCAACTACCCTTTAATACAAATTACACAATATGGGATATTTATAAGCATAGAAATTCCTCACTAACACAACTATGAGTTATCTTCAACCTCTCTAAAAAATATACCATAATTTTAAGACAAATAAGAGAAATTATTGCGTCCCTACTTCAAGACCACACAATTACTGAATCTGACCTCAGCATGGTTGCCAAACTGCTACAAAACCTGGGTCATATCACGTTATTGAAAGCCAATAATGTCAAATGCCACAATGTCGAACACTATGCATCGAACGCTAAAAATAGCGAAGCTGTAGAACATTGAATTCTTTCCTAGGGAAAGAATTCGGTTGTCTGTTTCTGTGGCTTCGCTATTTTTAGCACTGTGGTGGAAAGTTACGGGGGTTCAGGTAAGTGTGTGATTGTGTAGACGTTAGGTTTAGGGTGAGGGTTATGTGATTTAGGGTTAGGGTGCTAGTGAGGTGAGTGTGCGATAGTGACAGAGTTTGGGGTTATGGGCGGGTTAAGTGAGTTAGGGTTAGGGCACGGGTAAGGTGAGTGTGCGATAGTAACGGACATTAGGGTTGGGGTTGGGTTAAGGTAAAAGGATAGATAGTGTTTGTATAGTTTAGTGAAGGGTTAGATGTATGATTTTAAGTGTAAGTGTGTGGATTGCTGTTTTTTTGGTGTGCATGTGTGGTGTGAATGTGTTTCGGAATAGCAAATTTTTTTCCCTGGGAAAAATTTGCTGTTCTGAATGTTCGATATTGTGTGCTTTAGATTATTTAGGTTCGATTAAATGGTGTTCAAAGTTATCGGCTTTCGATAATGTGATATAAATGCCAAAACTTAGCTAGCAAAAAGAACATGCTGTCCCTCTCTTGTAAACTTATAACCATGATTCTATATCAAGAAAGAATTGCATTTGCAAACTACTGGAATCAACAAGGGTCGATCCTACTGATAGAACAAAAGCTTTCAGCTATCAAATCCACACTTCTGTTTTCTCCATTTAAAAAGCTCACCTATACACAATTTGTGATTACCAACAACTTATGCTTCACTCCAGTCCACTTAAATTTAACCCAAATGTGCCCACGTCATGTTCTTGCTGCTCCTACCCCCCACGCTGACATCTTTCATATATTATAGTTTAGCAGATACTCACACAGCATTTGGTGCTCCCTTAAGGTCAGATGACAAAATGGGGTATCACAAATCAACCCTCTCATGGGAAATGGCATTGTTACGTTACCAATCTTAGAATATCAAAAGTAAGAATTAATATTTTAATAACACGTCTGTTGATTAAATTCTACATTACCAAACACTGGCTGGATCACACTAAGATGTCTTGGTGAGGGTTTAGGTGTTTGGCTGTTAAATACATTGCTTCATAAAAACTTTTAATAACAAATCCTCTCAAGCACCCCTACTACCTGGAACTCTGAAATACCATATTGCAGCTCTTGTCTGATAAGGAGGAAAACACAAGGATGAGGACCACCACGATTATGCAGCAAAACAGTTCTTCTTTATTGAGTACAAAAACGAGAGAGATGAGCTTGTCTGATAACTAATTATCTATCAACTAAGGAAATCCTTCACTGAGAAATATTACTTTCAGTGGCTCAAAAGATAGGTTTTCAATGCTTCCCCCCTTATTTGTTCTAAAGAAAATGTTTTAACCTAATACAACACAGTATGTGCAGCTGTTGTATTTACCTTCTTTTATTATTGTTAAGCAGCACAATTGTACATAGTGTAGATAATATGCTGTTTTATGTTCTTCCTCTGTATTACTGCTCATTGTCTAATTGCAGCTGTTTATGATATTAATGTTTGGCAAAACCAATAAAAATAGTATTTCAAAATACATGGAATATAGAAAATATGATGAAAAAATATTTCAACAAAGTGGATTGAAAATAAACAGTCAGCTAGATTTAATAAAGCCTACATTGTCCGTTTACACCATGTGATCATCACTCCACAGTGCACACATGGTAGCACACTTATTTAGATTCAGTAAATGGCTCTACATGGTGTCTAGAGCCATGCAAACAAGGTACACACTGTGGCTTGCTAATTACAGAATAAGCAGTTGAATTGTATGCTACTCAACCAATCCAAGATGGAGGAGCTATTCAACAAGATACAAAACAACTGTGTAGACTCACTGCTGGTTTTCCCTGCAGATTCCAAAACCTATTGGAAACAACCATGGAAAGGAGTCTACATAGAAACAGTTGCTTTAATTCATGTGTATGTGCAACAGGCTGAAGTCGATGTTGCTGCTGCTGCTAATAGACTAAGGCCAAGAAGGAGAAGAGTTTTCAGACACTGTTTAACTTATCACAATCTGCATAACATGGAAATTGTAGAGCACTACAGGGTGGATAGAGTCATACTCCAGGAACTCTGAAACCTCTTTTTTCTCAACTCATAGCCAGTGCAAACCGAGGGGAACCCATACGAGTGGAGACAAAGGTATGTGTATCATTAAGAATTTTAGCTACAGATACATTTCAGAGACCAACAGGGGGCATGTTGGAGGAGTCACAGGCTTCAGCATCCAGGATCCTCCATCAATTCCTGAATGCTATGCTACAACATGCCAGTGACCACATATTTTTCCCCCCATACTGCTGAGGACAGGACCAAAAATATGCAGGTGTTCGACCCTGTAGCACACTACCCTGAAGTAAAGGGTGCCATAGATTGCACAGGGCACAGGGAAGGCTCTACATAATTAAAAAGGGTTTCCACTGTATTAACTGCCAAGTCATGTGTAATGCCAAAGGAATCATCTTGAATGTGTGTGTTAGCAATCCAGGCAGTTACCATGACTCAGATATCTGGCACACCTCCCAACTGTATCAGATGTTCACTTGGGGGATATCCTACAGGGTCATTTACTGGAGAATGCAGGTTTTGCACTCATTCCATGGCTGATGACATCCATCAGAAATGCACATAAACTCACTAAAGAATGCCATAATGAGGCACATGCTCAAATCAGAAATATTATAGAGTGTGTATTTGGGCTGCTGAAGTCATGGTTACAGTGCCTAGATACATCTGGGAGACCCCTGCAATACAATTCATGTACATGTACCGGAATATTCACTGTATGTACCTGAAAAAATAGCTTTAGCAGGGTCAGCAAGGGGAAGGGGTACATACCCCACCACCAATGGTAAGGTCACCACAGCCACATGCAGGTGAGGAGTCAGATGGGGAACCAGTAGCTGCTGTTGGTGTAGGTAGATGTAGGCATTCTCAATATGCCCTCGCATTGGCTAAGAGGCAATGCATAGCACACTCACTCATCATCTAAGGGGCTAAAACCTTCCTCCTATGCATAAACATATAGTAACATTGATGCCAGGCAATGCTCACAACCATTATCTACCCATGTAATGGCTGTGTACTGCTAGCATCAGACAAAGTCAGCACTGAACTAAAACTGTGCAGCTGCTGGATTTACAAAATAAGTGTTGAACCTGGAGTGTATTGTGTAATAATATGAATGAGTGGCATATCCTTGCATGTTGTTACTTGGCAGTATAAGCAAGTAAAAGGTGGGTGATTTGTATAGAAATGACTTTAACATGTGACAGTTGAGACTTATGTGACTTATATGTGTCCATTAAAAAGTAGTAGGCTTCAGGTATCAAAGATTCACAGTCATACCTCTCAAAAGTACTGATGGTCTCTGAAGGCCATGAGTTTAGCACCATATGTTTGTACTGGGAAATCATTAAAGAGAGAAGTTAGAAGGTAATGAGACACATTTCAGTTTCAGACTTCACAACTCTCACAAAATTACTAACAATACTGATGCAAAAAAAGTTTGATGCTATCAACTGTCTAACTTTCTAAGACCAATATAAGTCAAATGTACAATTAGCAATTCAACATCACAAATGCAGATGAACTAAGCACTAAGTCAGCTATATACCCTGAGCATCAGACATAAAGCTTATGCATCCCTGAATCCAAAAGATAGAAAACAGGGATATGGCACAGTTGTCATCACTTGCACAGGTTGTTGTGGTGTGGGGGTGTGGATGGGGGTGAGCAGGAAGCCTAGGCAGACACAAAAGGTTAATAAAAGCTAAAACGAGCCCTGCAGTGTCAAAGTCCACAAAGTAAAGCCAACAAACACTGCTATAGGTTAGATCCCCTCACGACCACTTTATTTAATCATACATAAAAAAGATTGAGCGCTTTCTTCCCTTTCCATAGGGACTTCATCAGAATCATTTTTGTTTCCCATCTTCCCTCTTTTTATCTTCTGTTTCAGTGATGACATCATTAATTAGTTAATTTAACCAAAAAATTAAAATTTTTGTTTAAATAACACCGTTAAAAACATCACGTCAATTTAAAAAAAAATTCATGGACTTATAAAAGTAAAATAATACATAAAACTTTAAACTTAATAGGCATGTTCATTATTTAAAACATAATAAATGTAGGGTAAAACCATTATGTGTGTAGTTCATTTCCCACACTCAGACCTTTTATTTAAAATGGGTTTTATTGATATTACTTCATTCAACCCTGGGGTTTGACTTGCTTGTAATTTTATTTGCCACCTTGTTTCTCTATCCTCTATGTGGCTTCTATAGATACCCCCCCCCCCAGGCTTCTGTACCACTTTTTTTAGAATGGCAAATCTGAACTCTCTAAAAGACTGGCAGCTTATAGAATGCTTATACAGGGCATTATTCATGTTCTTTGTGGCAATCTGGTATGTATGTCCGTATATCCTGTCCCTGAATCTTCTCTCAGTCTTGCCTACATAAAAGGAGGGGCAGGATTTACAAATAGCCAAATATATTACTCCTGTAGTCTGGCAATTGCCTTTCCCAAAACTAACCATGGATTGTAAGGTATTATTTATTGTTACATCCTCTTCAGTGTAAATGTATTTGCATTGCGTGCAATGTCCACATTTTGTGGTGCCATTTTTGCCCTTATTTTTTATACCCATCTCCAGGGTCTTTTTTAAATTGGGACCTACTTTATAGGCAAAGTTTGGTTTACAACCACCTATATTCCACAGTCTCTGGTTGTTCCTAAGTATGGCCCAATTTCTTTTCACTATTTTTTCTACCTCATATGCATTACTCCCATATGGAACAACCATGGCTTTCTCAAATCTAATATTCTCATCTTCTTTCATGTTTTTACCTTCTTTAATATTCTCAAAATTACCTAATAATGGTTTATATTTGTTACCCCATTCACTTCTAACATATTCAACATACTCATTCACTATTTTCATTGGGTAGCCCCTCTCTTCAAATAACTTGGACACCACGTTTAACTCTTCATCTATATCATCTTCTTTTGAGGTCATTCTGGCTATTCTTATTAATTGTCCTTTAATTATGCTGTTCTTTTATCTTTTCGGATGGTCACTTGAATATTGTAAATAGGAGTTACTAAAAAATGGTTTCCTATAAACTTTTGATTTAAAACCATTTTTATCCTTCTCTATGTATGTGTCCAAGTAATTTAGTCCTTTTTTGTCATATCCATATGTGAATTTTAAAAATCCTCTACTCTCATTTAAATATTGAATTAATTCTTTTATTAGTTTCTCCGGGCCCTTCCATAGAATAAATATGTCATCCAGGTATCTCGCATATAACTTCATATAATTAAAGCAATCACTTTTGAATACTTGTTTTTTTCCCATTCCAGCAACAAAAGGTTGGCAAATATAGGGACACAAGAAGCCCCCATAGCTATCCCCTTGTGTTGCCTGTAATATTCTCCTTCAAACAATATGTAATTATGTTCCAGGACTATATCCATGAATTCCATAATTAACTCTTTTTTGTCGTTTTCTAACAAAGTGTTGTTGTTGAGACTGTCCAAAAATAATTCTAACCCTTCTTTTTTAGGGATAGATGTAAATAAATCTACCACATCTATTGTTAGAAAAATCAATTCTTGATCCCAAAGTTCCTTCTGTATCCTACCTAGAAAATCCCAGGAGTCCTTAAGGATATGCCCCCCATTCATTACCTGCTGTTTTAGCCATCTATCTATAACTACGCAAAAAACTACCCCAAAGGGATTACAAATTTATAAATTTCCCTTTGGGTTGGACTATGATGACAATGTAATTGCTGATTTTGCAGAAATGTTTAATAGGCATGGGATGGAATTGATGGAAAAAATTATAACAAACAATGATAAAAAAATAAGTATACTTATAGAACAAGCAGAATTGCTTAATAGGAAAATCAGAAATGATTTGTTATTTACAGAACATGAAGAATTATATCATAGGAAAATGGAAAACATTGATTTTAAATGTAACAAACTATTCAATACAAAGTGTAAAAAAAATGTAGAGAGATCTGAATGACTATAAGAACAATAGGGCATACATTTTAAAATCAGACAAAAAAGAAAGAGAAAATGGAAACACAAAACGGCAAAATAGGCATGAACACAAAGGGCAGTATAGGTATGGAATAAGGGGGAAATCTCATCCTAATGACTGGAATTATGGAGATAACAATGAGCCCCAACATTTTCAGTACCAGCAAGAATGGGATGTGGGACTAGAAGAAGAAAGAGGTCAGTGGGGAAATCGATGGAACAAAACAACCAGGAACAAAAAGCAGAGATGGTAGACACTATAGTACAGGATGGCTTAAAGTATACAATGAAAGGATACCACGTATATAATTATGCAGGTTTAGAGCTAACAAAAGAACATTTTCAATTATGCATGAAAGGCTTGAAATTTGTACCTACTAAATGCTTTGATTATACTGAAACAATAATAGAGCTTAAGATGTTCATAAGGAAATTAAATTTGGCTTATATGTTCCAGGATCAGATAAACAGTGAAAGGAAAAACAAAAACATAGAACCTAGAAATAAGAGTACATAAAATCCACCATTAGATCCAACACTTAATATACTAGAAAAAGCTATCATGGAAGACGTCTATAACTTGAAAAATAAAGAACAACATGTACCTATGAACAACAATCTTAGTAAAAAGGAAAATGATGTCTTATAAGGATTAAGAGGGGATAAGACAGTGAGAGTAATGCGAACAGACAAGGGGGGAGGAATGGTCTTTTACAACACTTTAGAATACTCCCAGAAAATTTTCGAGATTCTTAATGATGTAGATACATATCAACCATCTTCATTGAATGAAATTAATATTAGTAACAGAAGAATTGATTTTTACCTAGAAGACTACCTTGTAGAACAAAGAATTTCAGGAGAATTGTACAGCTACTTAAAAGTAACAAAGCCAAAAGTTGAAACTATTTTTGGAATACCAAAAACACATAGAGGTTTGGATAATTTATCATTCAGACCCATTGTGGATGGACGTGGGTCAAAAACCTACCCCTTTGGGGTAGTTATAGATAGATGGCTAAAACAGCAGGTAATGAATGGGGGGCATATCCTTAAGGACTCCTGGGATTTTCTAGGTAGGATACAGAAGGAACTTTGGGATCAAGAATTGATTTTTCTAACAATAGATGTGGTAGATTTATTTACATCTATCCCTAAAAAAGAAGGGTTAGAATTATTTTTGGACAGTCTCAGCAACAACACTTTGTTAGAAAACGACAAAAAAGAGTTAATTAGGGAATTCATGGATATAGTCCTGGAACATAATTACATATTGTTTGAAGGAGAATATTACACGCAACACAAGGGGGTAGCTATGAGGGCTTCTTGTGCCCCTATATTTGCCAACCTTGTGTTGCTGGAATGGTAAAAAAACAAGTATTCAAAAGTGATTTCTTTAATTATATGAAGTTATATGTGAGATACCTGGATGACATATTTATTCTATGGAAGGGCCCAGAGAAACTAATAAAAGAATGAATTCAATATTTAAATGAGAGTAGAGGATTTTTAAAATTCACATATGGATATGACAAAAAAGGACTAAATTACTTGGACACATACATAGAGAAGGATAAAAATGGTTTTAAATCAAAAGTTTATAGGAAACCATTTTTTAGTAACTCCTATTTACAATATTCAAGTGACCATCCGAAAAGACAAAAGAACAGCGTAATTAAAGGACAGTTAATAAGAATAGCCAGAATTACCTCAAAAGAAGATGATATAGATGAAGAGTTAAACGTGGTGTCCAATTTATTTGAAGAGAGGGGCTACCCAATAAAAATAGTGAATGAGTATGTTGAATATGTTAGAAGTGAATGGGGTAACAAATATAAACCGTTATTAGGTAATTTTGAGAATATTAAAGAAGGTAAAAACATGAAAGAATATGAGAATATTAGATTTGAGAAAGCCATGGTTGTTCCATGTGGAAGTAATGCATATGAGGTAGACAAAATAGTGAAAAGAAATTGGGCCATACTTAGGAACAACCAGAGACTGTGGAATATAGGTAGTTGTAAACCAAACTTTGTCTATAAAGTAGGTCCCAATTTAAAAAAGACCCTGGAGATGGGTATAAAAAATAAGACCAAAAATGGCACCACAAAATGTGGACATTGCAAGCAATGCAAATACATTTACACTGAAGAGGATGTAACAATAAATAATACTTTACAATCCGTGGTTAGTTTTGGGAAAGGTAATTGCCAGACTACAGGAGTAATATATTTGGCTATTTGTAAATCCTGTCCCTCCTTTTATGTAGGCAAGACTGAGAGAAGATTGAGGGACAGGATATACGAACATACATACCAGATTGCCACAAAGAACATGAATAATGCCCTATATAAGCATTCTATAAGCTGTCAGTCTTTTATAGAGTTCAGATTTGCTATTCTAGAAAAAGTGGTACAGAACCCTAGGGGGGTGACTATAGAAGCCACATAGAGGACAGAGAAACAAGGTGGCAAATAAAATTACAAGCAAGTCAAACCCCAGGGTTGGATGAAGTAATATCAATAAAATCCATTTTAAATAAAAGGTCTGAGTGTGGGAAATGAACTACACACATAATGGTTTTACCCTACATTTATTATGTTTTCAATAATGAACATGCCTATTAAGTTTAAAGTTTTATGTATTATTTTACTTTTATAAGTCCATGAAATTTTTTTAAAATTGACGTGATGTTTTTAACGGTGTTATTTAAACACAAAATTTTAATTTTTTGGCTAAATTAACTAATTGATCATGTCATCACTAAAACAGAAGATAAAAAGTGGGAAGATGGGAAACAAAAATGATTCTGATGAAGTCCCTATGGAAAGGGAAGAAAGCGCTCAGTCTTTTTTATGTATGATTAAATAAAGTGGTCGTGAGTAGACACAAAAGGTTGGTGAGTGTGTGTGAGTAATAAAGAGAAGCAGGCAGTCATTTGGATAAAGTAACAAATAGCCAGTGAGATGAAATGAGTTTTAAGCTTCATGGCTGAACCATGTAACTGTCGTGCATGTAATGTCTGTACAGGTCCTTTAGGAGGAATTGTTGTGTGAGCATCAGCATGAACACAGACAAGCTCTATACTAGCTCTCTGTCTTGGTATGTCATGCAAGTGTGAGCCATGCATAGTAGAGGTGACAGTTCATCACTGTCATATCTGACCACGAGAACTGGCTCTGCTAGGAGTTCCACTGGCACATCCACACCCATGGCCAGATCCACTGCTGCTACCTGAACATGACTGATGTTTGACGGATGAGTTCCCCTCACAAGGACACTCAAGACCATGACCCCATGGCCTTCCCTATCTGGTTGTGTACAGCTCAACAATTGGCTAAGCTTCTTGTGTTATTCAAAGGGGATCCAGTATCTGTCTGCCTGGGATGACATGATTGACAGACCACAATGCTTTGCCAGAGATGGTCTGTACCTGGTGCCCCTGGGATTCAGGTTACTGGCTAAGGCTCTTGCCACCTCCATAGTGCCTTGTTTAGGCAAAGTTCAGAGGACAAAACCACCACCATAACAGGTACAAACATGCAATATCTGAAGGCAATGCTACTCAATGCTAGAAGTCTAAACCTCAAAATGCACTCTCTCAAGGCACTCCTTAAAATGGAGAACATTGATATATGTGCAGTAAATGAGACCTGGTTCAAGGCTCCAGAGAGCACCCCTGCAATACCAGACTACAACTCTTACCGCACTTTTCAGCCACCAAACCAGGACCAAAACACTAAAGGTGGAGGAGTGTCCATATTCACCAAGGATATTCATCCACCAGGCTAGTTGCCCAACACAATGTGTCTGAAATTCTCCAGATGCAACTAACACTAGGTAAGACTGCAATCCAAATTGTAGCTTGCTACAGATCCCCCACCATGCCCCAAGGTACTCACTACAACTTTCTAAACATACTGGAAAATATTAAGATACAACCAACCACCCTAATACTGGGTGATTTCAACTATCCTGCCACTAATGTGGAAAACTACTTGTGTACCAACACCTTTGCCCAACGGTTCTTGGAATTCATAAATTCCAATGCACTGGATCAACTAATCCATAGTCCCGCCAGGAGTTTCAATATCCTATCATTACCAACATGGGAAATCAATGCTCCACACCTGTGGGCACCCCCTCGTTGGTCAGGTCTGACCATAAGTTAATCACCCTTGACATCCACATCCCTCCCCCATACCCCAGTAAGGAAACCTCCATAAAAAAACTTCTCCAAAGCCAACTTCATGCTACTCAAGTCAGAAGTGACAAACTTCATGACACCCATGCAGATGGGAATTGAAAGTCCGACTGCTGAATCCTACACTAAGGCACTGTACAAGCACATCCACTCGTGCATGAATCGTGCCATCCCAAGTAGAACCAAGACACTCTCCTCCAAAAAAAGGAAGCCAATCTGGTAGTCCCCTGCCATAAACAAAATTTAAAACAAAAGGAAGAAACTGTTTCAGAAAAGAGGAAAATCCCAGGATGCAAAAAAAACTCCCTTACCAGCTTCAGTAAGATGTTGAGATCCCTCATAAAATCCTCCAAAGCTAGTTACGAAAATAAAATTGCCAAAGATTCCAAAGACAACCACAAGGCATTCTATAGCTATGTCAAGAATCTAAATGGCAATGCCCAGATCTGCTCTCAGCTACAACAGAATGGCATTAAATATACTGATCCCAAGGATATTGCCAGTATCCTGGCAGATCGATTCAGTGCCAACTTCACCCCCCTCTCACCCCCTAAATGGCCCATCTCAATACCAAAAGATTGCCAAATTCCAGTAATAAAGGCCACACAGGTAAAAACCGCACTCTCCAAAGCTAAGAATATAGCATCAATGGGACCAGACAACATCCTGAGCTGTGTACTACATAAACTACAAAATGAACTGGTACCTCACCTGAGTGTCATGTTTAATCATAGCCTCACCTCAGGCTTCGTGCCCACTGAGTGGCGCACAGCTACAGTTATCCCACTCCACAAGGCGGGATCCATCTTGGATCTTGGGAACTACTGCCCCATCAGTCTGACGAGCCTGATTTGCAAGGCCATGGAACGTATTATCATGTAACTTATAAACAAAGACATTGGCAACCTTCAAACACTGGACCCGCACACAGTTTGGGTTTGTGAAGGGACGATATTGTCTCCTAAGCCTGACTGACTTCACATCAGTCTCCAGAGCTGTGGATGAGGGTAAGGCAGTTCACACAGCCTATCTGGACCTCGCCAAGGCTTTTGACACCATCCCTCACTTTGGAATCATAGATAAACTTACTAAGTTGGGAATTAATCCCTATGTCACTCGGGGGGTTGCCAGCTGGCTTACTGACAGAATCCACACTGTAAAAGTAGCCGACTTCAAATCCAGCTCCAGACAAGTGACAAGTGGAGTACCTCAGAGTTCAGTCCTGGGACCACTCTTGTTTGGCATTTTTTCTCTGAAGTACAGGCCAACACTAAGGGACTCTGGCTAACAAAGTTCACAGATGACTGCAAACTGGGAGCCATTATTGAATCCCAAATTATGTGGATATTCTACAAAAGGGCCTTACAGAAACAGATGCTTGGTGCCAGTGCTATAGGCTCAAGCTCAATGCCAAGAAATGTATAGTTATCCCCTTTGGGAAAAAACATGTACCCATGAATTACCACCGAAAGTGTGATAAGAGACTTAGGGACACAGGTGGACAGTTATCTCACCTTCAATAACCACATCGCCACAACAGTCAGGAACACCTTCTATGTGGCACACCTCATCATTAAGGGCTTTTCATCCAGAAAAAAGGAGGTCATTGTATCACTGTAGTCATCTCTCATTAGACCCATTATAGAATATCATGCTCTGTTTGGTATGTACCTCTCAAGACATCTCCAACTGGAAAGGCCACAGAAATACCTCACTAAAAGAATCACAGTCCTAAAGCAGATGCCCTATGCTGACCATCTAAAAAAACTCCAGCTATACTCTGTCACATACCATCTACTCAGAGGCAATCTCTGCTTAACATACAAGGCCATGTCAAACCCAGAGCTGTTGGACATGCTACACTTAAATAAATCCCAATCCCTGAGAGCCACATGCTCCAGGGATCTAAACCTTGTCATCACAATGAACAAAACATGCTGGAGGGATAGGTTCCTGACTCAGAGACTCCCCAGACTATAGAATAGACTGCCCATCATGTCAAACAAAGAGCCTCTTTGGCCCTCTTCAAAAGGAACCTTGACGATTGGATGGGAGATAGGAAATTCACCCCAGGGATCAAGTCAGTTGCCCTGATAGACAGGGGTCCAAGGAAGTAAATATCACAGGAAGAAATAGCCAGGGAATTGTTATGGCTAGGCTTGTATAGACCCTAAGGCCAATAGCCTAGTACCAACTTATGAACCTATGAATCATCTGTACTGGAAGTACTGCCTCTATGGGAGCATGATTGGGCATGGCCATGTCAGCTAACAGCGGATGATGTGACTGACCTACCCCCATAAGGATGCCTTTCCCCTCCTAGCAGAAGTTCCAGTACAGACACTGTCCATTCCAACATGTCTTTCACCTCATCCATTGGCAACATGGTGGAGGCAGTCACACATGCCAGCTTGTGCCACATATACAAACCCTAAGCACTTCTCTGGTGGAATTATAGGAAGGTGCCTTTGCCTCCATGATGGCCCTAAACATACATTGAATTGCATCGGAAGAGACAACTGGATCAGTTGAGGATGGACAACCCTCTTGCATGGCACCTTGCCCAAACTTTGGCTATGGCCAGACTCGACAGACATTGAAGCCACAGTAACCACATTTCCATGACTAAGTGTCTCACCCTCCATCTGTCCAATATCTGAGGACTCACTGGAATGCATAGGCATAGGTATACTGCCTGTGTCCAATGGAATTACTATGATGGCTGTATGTCAACCTCAGTGTCAGATTCAACCTCTGCACCCCATGACTGTGCCTCTGTTTGGCCACCATCATCATCAGAGTCTGTCGATACTCTGACATCAGGTGGAAGAAGTCCCACCCTTCCACTGTCAGGATCACCTGTGATAATAAGCAACCAACACAGGAAAAAATTAATACCTTTACTATTATAGTACAAATATGCTAACAAACTAACAGTGGTGCAACTATTACAGAGAGTACAGCAACACACAAAACAGTCCTAACACTAAGATCACAAACTAAATATTTCTTTGAACTGCTTATCAGTACTGACATAAAATGTTTGGCATACCATCTAGAGATGATTGTAGGCTCCCTATGCTGTATGGGCCTGAAAGAAGTTAAGCAAAAGGTAAGGACAACATCACCACAATTAACAGTAATACAGGGCATAAAACTTGTTTCCCGTTATATGACCATTAACTATACTTTCAACAAAAACTTGGATGACAAGCCCAATATAAAACAATGTGTAATCAATAAGAATTTGTTGTTACCTGTAGCAATCTACAATCCCCCCTAACCAATTTCTTGTTAAACAGAACTAATGTATTGATATAAATAATTTACTATATAAGAGTATTTAACAATTGTTATACATAAGCCTACCTGGAAGCTCATCCTGGGCCATACTTGCTGTGCCGCGAACAATAGCAACAGTGTCAAGATCATGCTGTTCTGCACTTTTCTGTGAGCTGTCTGGATCCCTGACAGTGGACAAGAACTCTTCATTTGCTGTTAGTTGTGCGTCTGTAGCAGCCCCCATCCCTGGTACCCATCTGATCACAGGCCACTGCAGCTGCTCTCCTCCATGTAGATGAATGAGATTATGTCAGTGGCCCTGTGGCACACTTGATCATATGTTCTGCTGTGGCCGCCTATAGCATTCAAATCTGCAACTATCTGTTGCCAAGTTTGCATTCTGCCTGACATATTGCCACATCCCCTCTCAAGCAGAAAGGCACCATGTTGCGTAAAAGCTGCCACAATGACCTGATTCTTGGAGTCACTGAAGGGTGGCTTTCAGGGATTGAAATGTCTGGGTGCCATAATCTTAGCTGTCCTAGAACACAACAGAAGGATAAAACACAAAAGTATCATAAATCAAAAATTTCTGTTCCCAGGTAAAACAGAAAAGGTAGCATTTCACTATCACTCACAGGAAAACCATAAAACAATCTAGATATTTGAAACATGAACAACAGGAATTGTGTGGTTGTAACATATTACATTCACACACAAAGCAAGGCTGGATGCAAAACAAGGGGAGTAATGATAGCAACATATCCTTGTTTGTGTCAAAACAGAAATATCAGCTTTGCTCCCCCACCCCACCCCCAAAAAACAGGCAAATGACACATTTTGCTAACAAACCATCAATGAAATGCTAAAAGCCACAGAAACGTGTACAGTTTTAAGGTATTGCAATCATGTATACCTGTGAAATGCACTGACAAACATGCCCATGCCATAAGTAAACTTCTAAGTAATGCATACAAATAACACTAACATTTGCTAATTAATATATATGTATGTGTATATGTATAGGGTCTATATCAAAACATTGAAGTTTCAAAAGTTCGAATGTTCTAATATCGAACCCTATTCAGTGAAAGCTGAAAATATCGAAGCAACAGCAAAACAATTTTTTTCCTAGGGAATGAATTTGGCTGTCCGTTTCTGTTGCTTCACTATTTTCAGTGCTGTGGTGGAAAGTTACATGTCGGGTTCAGGTAAGTGTGCGATTGAGTGCGGGTTAGGTTAGTTAGGGTTAGGGTGTAGGTTAGGTATGTGTGCGATTGTGTGGACGTGAGGGTTAGGGCGGGTTAAGTGAGTTAGGGTTAGGGCGTGGGTCAGGTAAGTGTACGATTGTGTAGACGTGATGGTTAGGGCAGGGTAGGTGAGTTAGGGTTAGGCAGCGGGTGAGGTAAGTGTGCGATAGTGATGGACCTTAGGGTTAGGGTTTGGGTTAAGGTAAGTGGATAGTTAGTGGTGTGTGTATAGTTTAGTTTAGGGTTAGATGTAAGATTTTAGGTGTATGCATGTGGATTGCTGTTTGTTTTGTGTTGTGTGTATGTATTTTGGAACAGCAAATTTTTTCCCTAGGAAAAAATTGCTTTTCTGTATGTTCAATGTTTTTAGCTTTTGCTGAATAGGGTTCGATATAGAGCATTCGAAGTTTTGAAACTTCAATGTTCTAATATAGATCCTCTATATATAAAATGATATATATATATATATATATATATATATATATATATATATATATATATATATATATATATATATATATATATATATACACACACACACACAAATATGAAACTGACAATGACATAATGGCATTTCAGCATCTGTAGTGTATAGCTAAAAATGCAAGCCTAACTTCTCAAGTTTAGTAGTCTTCTGTGCAGACATATCCCAAAGTAATACCTTCTTCTGTGTTCTCCACATAAACAAGTCTCCTTACTTTCATGTTCCCTAACTACTTAGTTCCCTTTTTATGGTGTAGATTCAGGGCTGTTAGCACAGTGAAGATGCAAATGAGGTGTGAGCTCATTAGAATTGCTGAATTCCAAATACTTGGCTCTGTGTATCTGATGTAAATACAGTGCAAGCACTCTGTCAGTGTTTGTTGCTAATGGATTGCAACTGTGAATGATTATTGGTAGGGAGAAGGAAAACACAACAGCAATGCAGACTACCCTATCTCCAGTGGGTGCATCTGATTATACTTACAAAGTGCATAGAAGTAATTTTATCAAGGTTGGAAATTTAAGTATGCAGTACGCAATTTGCAAGCTATGTTCATTAACATGCAACCTCCCCTTCATTTGTTGACAACTGTGTATTATTGCCATTTAATATCTTTACACATTTTAAGGAAAATTATACAGAATACATTACATACTGCATGTCTCAATTACTGGTTAGATAAGACAACAATGAGCAACAAACACAGAGAGGCAAGACAGAGCTGCATTTTTGCAAATGGTTTGTGATCACTGAGTGTACTATATCCAAAATTACTACATTTACAAATAACTGTTATGTGGATTTTTAGTACTGTGGATGATGTTGCAGTTGATTGAATGTAGAATGATTTCAGTTCCCTGCTGTAAGGCTGTTTAGGTGGAAAAGAGGGATAAGTCACCCTTATTGTTTTCTGAGGGTTCATTGGAGTGAGACTTTAAATCCAGTCCTGTGTACAAATATTTCATGTGTACTAACAAACATTTTGTAGTGTTTATTTTATCGATTGCTTTTCTTCATTTTAACTACTTTTCCATTTTATTTATTTATTTTTTTGCCAGTGTTTACATGGTGCGCAGTTTAGTGCAAACAAGGGAAACTGAGAAAATAAATGTCAGGTTTGGCTGTGTTTATCTCTATTGCAGGATGCTTAGCAGTGCACAAACCTGGACTAGTTGCCCATACAGGAAGCAGATAGAACACCTGCAGACAGGGCATCTGTAAATGTGTAAAGGTCGAAAAGGATACATGGTTGCAATTTTTGCTTTACATTATGCAATGCCACTAAGCGAAGTTGCATGGCAGTTAGCAAGGTCCCCCAACACCTGCAGTCATCGAACACCTGCAGACTACATGCAGACAGTCAATCACTGAAAATGGATACATTCACTTAATTCTCTTGGCCACTGTGCAAACATGCTAAGTGGTGTTGCACAGATGTTGACACAGAGAACTTAACAATAAATAAATATCCACATCCTGCCCCCACCCCCCATTAAGGAAAACATGGTAAAAAATTTCTCCAAAGCCAACTTCATGCTTCTTAAGACAGAAGTGGTGAACTTCATGACATCCATGCAGATGGACAATACAGTTATGACTACTGAATCCTACACAATTGCACTTTATAAGCACTTACATGAGTGCATGGATCGTGCTATCCCAAACAGAACCAAGACACTATCTTCCAAAAAAAGGAAGCCAATATGGTGGTCCCCTGCCATAAACAAACTGTACAATAGAAGGAAGAAACTGTTGCAAAAGAGTAAAATCCCATGTGTGGAGGAGCTCCCTGGTCAGCCTCAGTAAGATGCTGCGATCCCTGATAAAATTCTCCAAAGCTAGTTATGAAAACAAAATTGCCACTGATTCTAAAGACAACCACAAAGCATTCTATAGCTATGTCAAGAATCTCAATGGCAACACTCAGATCGGCTCTGAGTTACAGCACAATGGCACTAAATATACAGACCCAACTGATATTGCCAACATCCTGGCAGACAGGTTCACTGCTAACTTTAACCCCCTCTCACCCCCTAAAGAGCCCATCTCTATACCGGAAGAATGTAAAGTTCCTGTAATGACGGCTGCACAGGTAAAAACTACACTCTCCAAAGCCAAGAACACAGCATCCTTGGGACCAGACAACAACCCAGGCTGCATTCTACACGAACTACAGAATGAACTGGCACCCCACCTAAGTACCATGTTCAATCATAGCCTCACCTCAGGCTTTGTGCCTGCTGAATGTTGCACAGAGACAGTTATCCCACTCCATAAGGGGGGAGCCACCACGGACCCCGGGAACTACCGCCCCATTAGCCTGACGAGCCTGGTCTGCAAGGCCATGGAACATATCATCATGGAACTTATAAACAAAGATATTGGTAATCTCCAAACTCTGGTCCTCACCCAGTTCGGGTTTGTAAAAGGCAGATCATGTCTCCTAAACCTGATAGACTTCTTTGAAGTAGTCACAAAAGCTGTAGACAAGGGTAAGGTGGTTCACACAGCCTACCTAGATCTTGCCAAGGCTTTTGACACCATCCCTCACTCTGGAATTATAGATAAACTTACTGAACTAGGTATAAATCCCTATGTCACAAGATGGGTTGCCAACTGGCTCACTGACAGAAACCACACTGTGTAAGTAGCAGACTCCAAATCCGACTTCAGACCAGTGACAAGTGAAATACCACAGTGTTCAGTCCTGGGTCCTCTCCTGTTTGGTATCTACTTCTCTGAAGTACAGGCTAATACAGAAAGTCTTTGACTAATGGAGTTTGCAGATGACTGCAAACTAGGAGCCATAATCAAAACTCCTAAGGATGTGGACATCCTACAAAAAGGCCTCACTGAGATAGATGTCTGGTGTCAAAGCTATGGCCTCAAGCTCAATGCCAAAAAGTGCATTGTCATCCCCTTTGGTAAAAACTCTATACTCATGAACTACAACATAGGCGATAGTATACTTAACACCAAAAATGTGATAAGAGACCTTGGGACACAGGTGGGCAGTAGTCTCTCCTTTTATAATCACATCACCACAGTAGTCAGGAAATCCTTCTACATGGCATATCTCATCACAAAAGGTTTCTCATCCAGAAAAAAAGAGGTAATTGTTCCCCTCTACTCATCACTCATTAGACCCATAACAGAGTACAACGTCCCTTTTGGTATGTACCTCATAAGACATCTACAACAACTGGAATGGCCGCAGAAATACCTCACAAAGAGGATTACTGGCCTCAAACAGATGCCCTACACAGACCGTCTCAAAAAACTCCAGCTTTACTCCATTGCATATTGCCTACTCAGAGGTGATCTCTGCCTAACATACAAAGTTATGTCAATCCCAGAGCTGCTGGACATGCTCCACTTAAAGAAATCCCAATCCCTCTGAGCTACATGCTCTAGGGACGTAAACCTTGTCACCACAATAAACAGAACATGCCGGAGGGATAGATTCCTGTCCCAGAGACTTCCCATACTCTGGAATAAACTACCTGTCTATATCAAACAAAGCTCCTCATTAGCACTCTTCAAGAAAAATCTTGATGATTGGATGGGAAATAGGAAATTCACTCTGGGGATCACCTCTGTGGCTCTGCTCGACAGTGGCACAGGAAAATAATTTTCTTGGGTGACAAAAGCCAGGGTACCTTTTTGGCTGGGCTTGTATAGGCCCCAGGGCCGATAGCCTAGTACCTACCTATGAACCTATGAGTAGGAAATTATGGAAATGTCATCACTAGTCCTGTGGCAGCAGGTATAAGTGTAGGGCTGGAATACAGATGGTTCTGGGTTCTAGTACAGGGTGTGCAACCTATTTTTGCTGTTGAAACAGTGCAGTTTATGGCAATGAACTGAAAAATATACAAATATTATTCCTGTAGGTGGATTGGACACTCTAAAAAATTGGGCCTAGGTGTGAGTGTGTGCATGTGTGTGTCTTCTGTGGAAGGTTGGGCGTCGGGCTATCAACTCGACACCGTAAAACTCCACTTCCAATCATGAGCGGACAGGTGTTCCACTGTGGTGACCCCTAACTGGGAAAAAGCCGAAAAAAGAAGAAGAAGAAGAAAGATTTCAATATTTTTGTGGCAACAGGTATTAAGTGTGGGGCTGCCATACATATGGTCTTGAGTTCTAATGCAGGATATTCAACATATTTTTAATTTTGTTTCATTTCTCATTATATTCAGTCTCACTTATAGCACTTTAGATAGTGGAGCTGATATGAATTATATGTATGGGAGATAGGACACCCTTATTGTGTTTTCAGATGTATGTGTGAGGGGTATACATGGATTTGAGTGAACGGCAGATGGCCAATCAGAAAATGTTCAACAGCAGTTTTGTGAATGTACAGAATTGCGAACACAATGTAGCCAAAATACCCCCCCCCCTTTTGACCCATGGTAACGCTTGTTTAGGTGGTAGAGTGGTCAGAATTGTCGAATTCGGTGTTTCATTTGACATTCCAACCATTCGGATGTGGGAGATTCGACATTTCCGGTCAATGTTATACTGGATCGAAGAAAGGTCATTCGCTCAAATGCATGTATTCCGTGTGAGTGTATGCTGTCAGCTATATTTCTGTAAGTATGAGTCTGCTATCTGGACTTGGATGGCCTTCACAATTAAATAAGACACATACACAACTGGATCTATATAGCAGATCTTTGTCAGGTCACACACATACATGTGTAAGACTTCAAACTGTCAACCGTATTTTTGAATGATTCCTGACTATGTGTGAGCAGCATGATGGAAAATCACCACTGTAGAAGAAAAATGTTTTGTCCCTTATGCCAAGGTTTGAATCCTACATTTCAAAAAACTATTTCTCCAGAATATAAAGCCAAACACAAATGTGTCAGGTCATAGCATTTATGCCCCCAGTACATGTCTGCAAACTTAACTCAACTAAAAAGCACCTTCCAATTTCAATATATGTATTTTCAAGCTACAACAGCAGGCATCCCTCAAACTAAAATTCCAATTTAAAATATTTCCTCACTGCTTGGAATTGCTGCTCTCTACTTAACATTGCAAAAACATGATCGGCATCATTGCTTGGATCACTGTGCACACATGTAAATCCCAGGGAGTGAGCACATTTTTTAATAATGTATGTCAACCTTGTGGCGACAAGGGAAGGTTTCTGTTGGTCATGTTGATCATCCATGTTTGAGTAGAAAATCAGGTGCAAAAGGACCATCATGGAGGTAGCTATGCCCAGGTGTTCTTTGTGATGTTGGTTGTGGGTTTCCTTTTGATCTGGCTATACACATTGTGGAGGCCATATATTCTACCTTAGGTATGAAAAATAAACTGCAGGACACAGGTGAAATCATTGAAGTCGGGTTGTGCCAGGCACATAAACTACACTGATGGCCATGCATGATTTGTACATACATTTTAGGCTAAGGATATGACAAAAGAATAAAAGTCAACCCTTCCATAAGGTTGATGCCATACTGGGACACATCCCTCTCCTCTTTCCTTGCTGTGATCACTGATGAGGGGAACCAGTACATGACAGCGGGAAAGTGACAACAGAAGCACATAGACAAAACATAGTGCATGCAATCCAATAAGCCACACAGAATTAAATATGAATAAGTCCTTCAGTGTTATTACATCTCACCTGCATGTGATAAGTTAAAAATAAATTATATGTAACATGTAGCCTACAAGAGAAATCTTTAATCTTGTTTACCCCAGGAGTATGGGTACCATGTTAGAACATAAACAAGAACTAGAAGTCTTTGTACAGATGAATGAATAATATTTATAGAAAAAACAGCACAGAATAGTATGTACAGAGATACTTACAAACTTCCCATTATAAAATGTTTGTATAGGATATCTAAATTGAAAATAGAAGTCAAAATGTTTGCTCATGCTAGGTCAGGGACGCAGATTGACACAGAAACCGTACCTATTAGTGTCTACAATAGCTCACTAGAAGATGATGCATTAATTATTCTTGTGCATTGGGGAAGTGATTGTTATTAACAGGAGTGGAAGCACAACAAAGATGAGAGAATAACAACTATTTAGATGCTCCTCTGCAAAAATATAAATGATAAAACTGCTTTAGAAGGAAAACTTTTGAGGACTGATTGTATGAACTAATGACAGTACAGTATGTAGCATCTGTCAAAAAACATTCTTGTCCTAAACACATGAATGTGACTGGTTTGTGATGAGCTTATGAGAGAAAATGCTGCTTCCAGAAGCTTGTCATGTCAGCATACATGCTTATTGTTGCAACAGTCAAAGCATTCTATGCTGCCCCAAATCTCAGGTTTGCTATAGAAAATAATGCAATTCCATAACATGCAGTTCTAATGTACTGCATTAATTATGCAAGGCACCTTATCCAGAAGACTGGAGATGGCAGAGTAGTAGTGATTAGAGTGAGAGACACTAGTGAAAGGAAAAGGAAAATGCGCTGGGGGGCTCTGGAGTGGGACTGTTATGGGATGGTTACATGCTAGCAATCATATCACTAATCACACCGAATGTGATCATACTCATGTATACACAGTGAGGATAGCGGTCTGCAGACAGTATGAGACAAGGGTCAGGTTACAATGGTATCAGCTACTGCAGCAGCAACATATATGTGTCTATATATAAACAAGAACAGAAACTTATGTGTTGGCAGTGGCACATAGGACTACAGAGCAACTCAGCTTCTTCCAACTAATTGCAATGATGTCTTCTGTTGTCTACTACATTCTTGTATAAATTCAAAGTATAGCAACTGCAACAAATATACACATATCCAAAAGAGTTTCTGAGCACAGTCTGTATTGACTTAGATCCCATATATAGCAATCTATTTACCATAGTGGTAAGTGGCCAGTGAGTCGCCCCATACAAAGATGAGATGGTGCATGCCATTTCTGCCCTCACAGGGGTTCTGCCCCAATTTATTCTTGTTAAATTGACTGCAGCAGGGAAATCTCTGATTGAGTTTGGATTTGGGAATAGGAAATGCACCTGTGAATGTTTGATCGATTCCTCATGTGCATGTATGTTGTGGGTGGACAGAATTTTTCTTTCAAAATTGTAGCCATCTTATATGTGATCATAAGCTTGGGGCTATACTTTACCTTGAGTATAAACTGTGCTAGAACCTAGCTGTTGTGAATACCAACATACCATGGCAAAAGAGCCAAGGTAGAAGGGCAGTGCTCAATATATCTAAGAGAGATGTTGAGTAAATAAATAAATCACTGACACTATAGCTGAGACCAATGTAGATCTTGGAAAAGGATTTGAAATGGTGTAGCAAAAGTAATAATACTTGATAGGGGCAACAAGACAGTAAGCCAGATAAAAAGCTTGCTACAAACTGTACCACTGAAGGTATTAGAAATGGTTGTCAGAGTAAAGAAAGTAGAAAAAATGTCAAGGCCGTTCATCCAGTGCTAGCACTTATATAACTGCCCTTCTTATGCCATAAATGTGCCACTGTAAAGACACTCAAAAGGAAAATTCTGATTATTTGAAAATGACACAGAGATCTGTCTGTAACATGGTTAGCATACAAAGTATGGTAGATACTCAGTGAGCTGGACACCAAGAAATTTTATGCTCAGGAAAAAATGCTTCTCCAAGCATATAAGAGTATTTAAGAGGGCAGTGACAAACATAATTCTGAGATGAGGCTTGTATGCTTCATTCCTTAAGACACAAGAATTGTTGTAAATGCTGCCTCCAATACTAAGATATATATAAAGTGGTAGTACATACTGCGACTTTTCCTAATTATGCCTTCTTTTAATTCAGTTACTTTCCCCACTATAACAGGTGTATATTATCAAATTACTGCACAAACAACTGCTGTTATTTATCACTTTGGGTGTTGCTGGTTTTGTAGTGAGACCAAAGCTTATGAATAATGATTGTGGACACTGTATTCTAGTACAGAAAAGGAAAAAAAAAAGCCTGAGGTATTAATAAAATCCATCAAAATGCTTCACTAGAGAAGTGTGGTAACTGATCAACAACTGGTCCAGACTCAAGAAAGGATTGCTAGATGGAGACATTTAAACATACATAGTTGCTTTGGAAAGGCATGCAACTATAGAGAAGTGGTCCATATATGAGTGTGTGTGTGTGTGTGTGTGTGTGTGTGTGTGTGTGTGTGTGTGTGTGTGTGTGTGTGTGTGTCTGTGCATTAATTATTGGTTAACCTGTCTTCTCAAGGATACCATGGACATGGAGATTATCCAGTATCCATTGCAGTAACATTAAGATACAATTAACAAAACAGGAAAAGAAACATAAAAAAGCTAAACATGTCTGTGTTAAAACAATCCGTTTATGATATCTGCAATCTCATTTGTATTTTCTAAAGTTGTGTTGTGATCTGTTAGTTTCTTGGGTGGTTATGCCTTCCTATTGTGTAATTAGAGCTGAAGTGTTTCTTCCAGTAATAAGAGACAGCAGGCACTGCTCATATGGACTGGATAGGATGAAATGACCCTGAATGGAACCATCTAGGAAAAAAGAGTGTTTTTTTTTGTCAGACTGTCAGCTCCCCCCCCCCCCCAATAACATCTTATGCTTCCTGCTTTTACACTTTGTGTATAACAGCCCACCTTAATTTCTTTTGAGCATAACATCGTTCAATGTGGTGGTTACTGATACACCAAGAGCCTTATTGCAATTCAAATCTCAGTTCATTACAGTTTCATTCTATACTCATCTTTGGCTTTTCAGTATAATAACATTGTTTCATTCTCGAGAGTCATTTGGGCACTGCAGAGTTAATTCAAAATACTATATTTCTGGTGGAAAAGTGTTATCTAATTGTTATTAGGTTTCATTCCATAACTGAAACAAGCTCTTTTTCAGCTGTTTTGAATCCATGTGTTCCAGTTACAAGTGCAGTAACCATTTCATAGACTGTGCTTAATTCTGTTTCTTATAAGATGTGGCTGTTAAAATGTACTGCAGAGGAACTGAATTCAAACAAATTTGCAACAGGCAGTCACTATGACTGTGTAATATATGATAAAATTATTTATAAATGCATACAAGAGTGTTTAGAAAAATATTCTGCAGAGTAACTAACTGAATTCAACTAATATGACGTTAATAAAAATGTGATGCAAGATTTCATCAACAAATTTCAAGACCCATTTTGCTCTGAAAGACCATATTGGGCTTATAAAGTCTTGCAAAAATGATAAGCTTCCATAAATGCATCACTTTATCATAAGGATCAATTAAAGGAATATGTTTTGTAATAAATTAATTTTTTGTGTTGATTACTTGCAAGTTTGTTGTTATAAAGTGAGTAAATGTTCCATGTCTGTCATTCAGTGTACAGTTGCTATCATGTATGTATGGGTTTCTTGCATACTTTTCTTAGGAAAAAAACATTGCACAGGGATGAATATACTTCTGGTTGTGATTTAAATATCAGCAGATGTTGGCATACCATGGTGCCACCTTTATTACATGACTTAATCTGCTTAAAGAAAAAAACTTTGCGTTTTAAAAAGTGTTTCACAGATGTTTTTAAAGGTAGAATTTTCACAAGCAAAAAATAAAATTAAATGTAACGTATCTGAATCAGACTTGCGAGAGTTGTGCACCACTCAAGATAACTCTTGAGCTCCAGTCTATATACTGTTTCCCTTCGTGTGTCATATGTCAGACGTGTAGACGATACTACATTGTTTATAGTAAGAGTGTCCTATGTGGATTATCTTTTAGGAACAAGTGACAGTGGCCCTTTAAAAATTAACATTACCAAGCTTAAATTTCTCTTTTGATGTGCTTTATGCATTTTTAGCAGGCAGTGCAAGGAACCTGTACAGTAAGCCTGAAAGACCCCCTGCTGGCTTTCTAATGCCTTTATGGATGGTTACTTAAAGGTTGCCATGACAATTTGCTCTGATGTTACTGACACTATGATCAATGGAATGTATACTGATGATAAAATGCATATTTAAAAGACTCATCAAGTACGGGCTGCATTTATTAGTATTTAATTATTATTTTTTTTTATTATTAAAAAGAAAACAACTTTTTTTTTTTACTTTAATGTTGCTTGGAAAAAAAATCCCTTTAACTGTCACAGTTTTCTGTTTTTTTTTTTTTTTCAAGAGAAACTCTTCTTGATGTCTGGGCTATACTTTAAGAAACTGGTACAGTAGGTACAGGGCTCAGTTTACAGCACTGAATGTGTAAATGAGATATTTTGTTTGCATAGTCAGGACATGAAAGAAATGGGCAAGAGTAAATGCACTGTACAGGGACAGTGCAGGACTGCCAATTCATGATGCATGTCTTTAGATCTTTTCAAGAAAAGCAGAGTATCTAAAGACTTGGCAATGCAGGTGTAAGGAGTGGAGACAAGAAAAGTGATTTTTTTGTGCATAGTAACCAGAAGTCAGTACTGAACCTATGACATTGAAGCTGTAAGGCGTTATTAAGATGAGGGTTTCACTTAGTTGTGTTTTTATGCTTTTGATCTTCAGTTTAAAAGGACTGCAAGTGTTGCACTGGTACTTTGTCATAAAATAAATGCAGTAATATTAGTAATGATAGTTATTAACAGATTGCCCATAAACTAGTGTTTTTACTTTCTGAATACATTAGTCTGCCCTTCCTTGTGTAATTTAACCTGCTATACTTCTGAGACCTCTTATATGAGTTCCCATTCTATGTTTGAAAATCAGAAATGTACTCCTCAGAAAATGCAAAGTTAAATGTGATAAGACTGAAATATATATTAAGTTTAAAATGACTATATTTGGGGGTACAGTAATCTCAGATTTATATATAGTGCAGATATGGGGATGCATGAGTAGTTACCCCTTCAAGAAATGCTATTAATGTGTTTTATTGCGTTTCTCACTTCACTGTTACGTTAGAAGTCTCACACTTAGGATTTCTGAGTCACTCCTTGTCGTATTAGCCATCTCATTGGTAACATGGACTGTTTAACATTAGTCATTTGGTAGCAGGTTTATGATTTGAGTCTCCGTTTGTGTGAAGGGGAGATGATATGGGACTCAGTTAATAATTTTAAAAAAGTTACCTGCTGGCATTATGTAAAAGACCAAGGCTTAAGTGTAACAATAGTAGTCAGTCTGGTGCTGGGATCAGACTATTTAATGACTTGAAGAAAGTAAAATGAGTTTTGTGTATCTTTAAATTATTCTTTTGAAAATATTTACTAAGACATCTTGTGAATCATGATAATAAGAGCAGCTCTGGTTGGTTACTCAAGCCTCATAAGGCCAAAATAGTGCTGGACCCAAATAACCTAGTTTTGAGATTTGAATACTGGTGGGATAGTTGACCAGTCAACCTCACAACACATTCAGATTTCACTACTGATGTCTTGACAAAAATGTGTCCCATCTATGAATATTGATACAATGAGCACAGAAAAGGGATTTCATGATTACTTTCAAAAAATTACTGCTTTTGCTGTTACCATCTTAAAGGACTATAAGAGACTATGTTGTAATTGAGAATGTTAAAAGCTACCCCTTCATCAGTGGTTTCTTGTTTTGTTTATTGTCCTGTATTTATTTATTTATTTATGAATAGAGCAGATAAGTGAATGGCTATTTTCATGCCTTTTGTAAGTAAAACCCAGGCAACAAGGGCAAAGATAAATGTGATATATCAATATATCTATATCTATGTATGTATCTATCTATATATGTACATATGGATCCCCATCAGATTATCGAAGTTTCAAAACTTCAAAAGACATATGGTCAGGACCATATGATCAAAGTTTTGAAACTTTGAACATTTTGAATGGAGATCACGGTAGAGTGCAGAATGGGAAATTTACTCTTTTCCGCAGTGTAGTGTGATCTTAAAGTTAGTATATTTAATTATCAAGGGGTGTGGGAGGTGTTAAAATTAGAATTTTTTTGTTTTCAAAGTTTTTTTTTAATGTTCGAAGTTCAGAAAGTTATCTCATATGGTCTCAGCCATATGAATTTCAAAGTTTTGGAAGTTCAGTAATCTAACATAGATCCATGTAGATATTTATAGGGTCTATATTAGAAGACCGAAGACGCATTCTTTCAAATGCATCTTAGTTGAACTTAAAAGGCAGTAAACAGAAAATATTGAAGTGGCTGTTAAGGGAATTCTTTCCCTGGGAAAGAATTTGCTTGGCCGTTTCAGTGCTTTGCCATTTTCGGCACTGTAGTGCAGTTTCGGAGTTGGTATATTTAAATAGGGGGGTGTGGGGGCAAAGCCCCCCCACTTAATGTAATGTTTAAATTCTTTTTTTTTTTGTTGGAACAGCGATTTTTTTCCCTTGGAAAAAATCGCTGTTCTAACACTTCGACATTGTAAGCTTTCACTTACATAGGGTCGATCAATCACCATTCACTTTTTTAAGCATTAAGTGATTTAATATAGACTATATATATATATATATATATATATATATATATATATATATATATATATGTATAGATAGATGGGTCTACTTTGATTCACTGAAAACTCATTTCACTGAATTTCAAAACGCTCACACCAAATCACTGAAAGCTCAAATCACTTACAACTCATTTCACTGAATCGCATTTCACTGAATGTAAGTACTGTTAGGAAAATAAAACATATATGGCCTTTTCCCCACTGTATTGCAATCCTGGAGTTAATATATATAGTTGGGGGGGGGTGGGTGGTGGCCACTAATTCACATTGCTGTTCTTTTTTCTGCACATTAGTTTAACAATGTTAGCTGCTGTAGGAATACCACATGCACCAACAGATATTAGAGAGAGGTCTTGCACTTTGACTAGAGCATGGTCAGTGAGGTAGAAGAAGAGCAAATGCACTGTCCTTTGTCCAGTGTAGGAGGAGATGTATGGCTCATCTATAGCTGTGGCTGGAAACTTGAAAAAATAGTCCATACAGAAAAGGGGTGCTACAATATTTACAGAGACGATGTGGTAATGTATGTGTGCTGCTCTGGTATCATTTACCTGCCAATACTAAGATGAAAATGAATAACGGAAGGTCATGGACAGCACCACTCCCAAATGAAGAATGCCAGCCTACTTATCCTGAAAAAATCCAAATAACTAGCACCAAATAAGAATTCTGAATGAGAACCAAGTTATGTCTTCTCCCCCCCCATAATGTGCAGAATATCTATATCTATATCTACATATCTCTCTCTCTCTCTCTCTAAATATATATATATATCTATATCTACATAAATATATATATATATATATATCTATATCTACATAAATATATATATATATATATATCTATATCTACATAAATATATATATATATATATATCTATATCTACATAAATATATATATATATATATATATCTATATCTACATAAATATATATATATATATATATCTATATCTACATAAATATATATATATATATATATCTATATCTACATAAATATATATATATATATATATCTATATCTACATAAATATATATATATATATATATCTATATCTACATAAATATATATATATATATATCTATATCTACATAAATATATATATATATATATATCTATATCTACATAAATATATATATATATATATATCTATATCTACATAAATATATATATATATATATCTATATCTACATAAATATATATATATATATATATCTATATCTACATAAATATATATATATATATATATATCTATATCTACATAAATATATATATATATATATATCTATATCTACATAAATATATATATATATATATATCTATATCTACATAAATATATATATATATATATATCTATATCTACATAAATATATATATATATATATATCTATATCTACATAAATATATATATATATATATATCTATATCTACATATCTCTCTCTCTCTCTCTACATATATATATATATCTATATCTACATAAATATATATATATCCAGTTGTCTGCTTGTGGAGTACGCCATGAGCAGTGAAGCTGAGTTAGGTGCAACAAAAATTCTGTAATTCATCGATGACACGTTATCTTTCTTGGGAATGCACAATATTGAGAGTTTTTTGTATGCTTTCATATCTTTAAGGCATTAGACAAGGCTGCTTATTTTAAGCCAGCTAACCTAGCTATGTAAGACTATATTACCATATCATATGTGAATACTATCTTTATTCTCTGCTACACAAGTTATAACTGAACCATTACACACTCATTTAATATGTGGCTTTCCTTAGCTTTTAGAACTGTTTCAAAAACCTTATTTATTTATTTATGTGTGTATTTATTTATTTATATATATATATATTTATCTAACTGTTTGCTAAGTATATCCAGGATACTATATGGTTCATTGTCACTATTACACAATGTTTAGCAGCCTCTTTTTATACAACTTCAGTTAGGTCCAAGAGCCCTCATATGTTTAGTATGATCATCAAGCAATCAGGTAATAAACAATAACAAACTTGCATCTCTTGTTTATACTTATCTGCATGTCTCTAAACTGATGTATAAAAGCATAGCACTATGATTTTGGCCATTTGATTTATTCTTGCTCTTCCTAGATTTACTGAAGTTCTTCATAACGTTAGAACTGTTTATGGCACATACCTTAATAAATAAATACATGTACAAAGATCCCTTTGCTAATTATACTGAGTCTAATAAAGTCATTCTGCTGTGAAAATAGGTGCTTTTATTTCTCACGCACTGCTATGCTTTTTAAAGGCCAGTGTTATGATTTCATAATGCTTGTTGGATGAAAGCTATGCTGTTTTATATATATATATATATATATATATATATATATATATATATATGTATATATATATATATATATATATATATATATATATGGATCTACTTTGTTTCATGGAATCACATTTCACTGAATTTCATTTCATCCCGATCACATCATTGAAAACTCATTTCACTGAACTTCACCCCCCCACTAGATATACTAACTCCAGGATCGCACTACAGTGAGGAAAAGTGCATAGACCTTTTACTTGCCTTACAGTACTCTACACAGAGCCATAAATACTAAGTACACACACACACACACACACACACACACACACACACACACACACACACACACACACACACACACATACACACACACACACACACACACACACACACACACACACACACACACACACACACACACACAAAACTTTATATACATAGATAGATATAGATGTGTGAGTGTGTGGGTGTGTGCAGGTATGGATGTGTATAATTATTGGCTGTCTGTATCTATATCTATATCTATATCTATATCTATATCTATATCTATATCTATATCTATATCTATATCTATTTATGCATGTGTGAGTGTGTGTGTATACATTGTTCTACTTCAGATGATCGAACTTTCAAAAGTTTGACTTTCATATGGCCGAGACCATATGATCGAACATTTGGAAGTTCAAACATCTAATAAAAAAGTAAAAAGAAAGAAAAAAATGACCTGCATGGTTTTAGCGGGGGGGGAGGGGGCAAGCCCCTCTGCACCCACCACGTGGAGGGCTGTACCCCCCTCACCCCCTGCTATTTATATATACCAACTCCAAGATTGGACTACAGTGCAGAAAAGGGAAATCTTTCCATTCCGCGCTGTATGGAGAACTGTGTTAGGAAGGTTCGGACTTTTAAAAGTTTGATCATATGGTCTTGGCCATATGAAAGTTGAACTTTTGAAAGGTTGATCATATGAAGGGGACCTGTGCACACACACACACACACACACATATATATATATATATATATATATATATATATATATATATATATATACATACCTACATAATATATATATATATATATATATATATATATATATATATATATATATATATATATATATATACTACATATATATGCACACATATACATACATACATACATACATACATGTACACAAACACAACACATGTATATATGTAGTAGAAAGTATACGATGATGTTATGCTAAAGACCAGAAATCACACCTAAAAATTATCAGTATGATTCCTGTATTAATCTCATGGAAACAAAATCTCATTTTATGAGTTCAATAAATCAGTCCTTTCCTCATGGAGAAACAGTGATGATGTGCAAACTCCACGGAGAAGACACGCCTTGTAAGAACCAAGTGCTGTAAGGCAGAAACATTAACTCCTGCACTGTGCTCCTTCAAATTATATGACATCAGACTAAGATACATTTCTGTTATCTATTGTGATATTTTAGCAAAGTTTCTTGAACACTATTATTTATTTGCTTCTTTGCATTTGTTGTCCAAGAAAGTCCAACTAGGCTAGCCTTTTATCCTTTGAAGAAAAAGAGGTGTTGGTTATTTATATCCTGGAGCTTAGATATGGGGTTTGCAGGGCAGATGAGTGTGGCGCCTTCTGCATATTGGACAACACTCACTTGTCTGGCTGCTGTGAGCAAGTCATTTATAAATGTTCTGAAGATTATAGAATTCCAACTGAAAATGTAAGGGATGAGGGATATTCCTTGAGCCTCGTGACTGTCTGGAGTCAGTTAGGTAGCTATGAAACCACATGAGGGTAAGCCAACTCAGACCAAGTAATGACAGTCTGCTTAGGAGTTTTTGGTAGAAAAAGGTACTGAAAAAGCAAAGAAGCTGGGTTCCCTAGTCCCTCTGAAGATTAACCAGGTAGATTAAACTAAGAAGAGCTATAATAGTGCTATGGGTCTGAAACCATTCTGTGATGGAGAGAATAAGTTGTCAGTAAGATGTCTAAAGACATGCACTTTAATATATTGTTTCAATTATCTTTGACAATGCAGACAGTATGGCAACAGACACAAGTCCAAGAAATCAGCAAAGAGGTGTAATAACTGATCTTTTCTCTATATTAGGCACATGGTTTTCCTAGATAGAACTATTTATTAAGATGGAAGCAGGGTATGTCAGAGAGATTCTGCTGCCATGCTAATGTACTCAGAGAGTTTATTACTATTACTGTTCTTCTTCTTCTTCTTCTTCTTCTTCTTCTTCTTCTTCTTATCATTATGATTATTATTATTATTATTATTATTAATATTATTATTATTTGCTCATTAAATAAAACAAGGCTACTATTTTCTCATTATTGTATAATATGGTAGTTTAAATAGAAGTGTGCAGTTGCAAGTCCAATAAGAAATCATACAGGCAGTCCCATGCAAAACTATTAGACATGCAGGGCCTCATATGGATCTTTATGAGCTGTCTCTGTGGTCATGCTAAATGCAAATAGGGCATTCTGGAGGAGTAGCCTTTATTAATTAGCCTTGTGGTCTTCCACAGAAATGTTCATGGTAAGGCATTTACATAGCCGAGTGATTTAATGAATTGGTTAACCACACTGTATTCACCTGCTCATGTTAGAGGAAAGTGCCAGTGAGGTTAGCAGACAGGTAGTGTTGAGGTGTATATACACGTGTACATGTGTGAGACTGCTTGTATGCGTGTATGTGTGAGTCTGTGTGTCTACCTGGGAGATTGCAGTACAGGGATTAGTTAGTGAGTGGAATAGGTTAGGTTTGTGTGTGTGTGTGCGTGTGTGCGTGTGTGTGTGTGTGTGTGTGTGTGTGTGTGTGTGTGTGTGTGTGTGTGTGTGTGTGTGTGTGTGTGTGTGTGAGAGAGAGATGGGGGTCAGTGTGTGTGTATATGTATATATATATATATATATATATATATATATATATATATATATATATATATATATATATTATATGCATTTGTGTCAATGTGGTGTGTAGGAAGGGGAGTCATACCCCAGCACTTCTTCAAACTAATGAGCAAAAACTGCATATGTAGTGGTGGGAGGACAGTAGGCACTACAATTAACTCTTTATATCACCTTGATTCATGGACCAGCACTATTAATTTACTATGCTTAGCAGCTTGTAGACCAAGATTTTTTTTTTCATTAATAAGAACAATGAAACGCTAATCTCTGACAATCTTCAATGAGTTGCAACAGTTCATGACTTACAAAGGACAGGACACCTATAAGAGACAATAGTGGGAGTGTTCTGTAAAAGTAGAGATCAACAGTTGACAGGGTGGGTGTGATGTGTATGGAGGGATACTTCAATACAAAGTCAGAAGGAAAATTAGACAACACAAGGGAGAACTTTTTAATCATGACTCAGAATCATATAAAAAGTTAATAGAGCAAAAAAAGTCTACCATCATCATGCACTTTGCCAAAATTAAGGAAACCTGAAACTCTAATATGTGGCAACAACAGTTACATATGCTATAGCACATTTAAAACATTACATTGAGGAACTATTTTACTTCAAAAATATTTTAAAAGACATTTAGTAAAAAACATTTGCAAAGCAATTTAACATTTGTCCATTCTATAAGCACAGTAATAGCCTCCAGGATGGGCATTATCATGGAAATAATGTCCTTCCAGGGGGTTTTAAGGCAGTCTGCCAGCAGTGCAGGGACCTCACAACACCCTTGGGCTGGTATTTACTCCCTGATAACACACACCCCTGTTGGGCATTGCTGCTTGCTTATGTTCCCTGAGCTGTACAGTTTAGCAGTATGTTTTTTCAACTATAGATATAAGGGGCCAGAGTCTTCAGTGTTTCTTCTCACTCAAAAATAACTTTGGTGATGATTTTCATGGGGTCTATCCTCAAAATTAGCACACACGCTGCTCCTTTCATGTTTCTGGAAAATACTATAAAATTCTAAAATTTGATCTTTCTAAATAATGAAAAAAAACAATATTTCACAATATGTGCCATTTTTAGGAAGGATTCTCATTCATCATAATGAGTATTTCTAATAGAAAACATGTCTTTTTTTAGTGTTCTGTACTTAGATTCATAGAGTAATTGAAGTAACTGGAAATTGCACTTAAAAATTAAGGATATAATTCCCAAAATTTCAGCTCATTAAAATAGAATTAAAATTTTTTTGAAAAACCTTAAATCGGTATTCCTGATTATTAATGCCATTATGAATAAGAAATTGTTGGGATTTATGCTTTTAACGATAATTTGTCATTTGCTTTAAGATGATATGTTCTAGCATCAGACAGAAAAAATTAGAAACCACAGTTCTCGGCAAAGAGTTTGTTACATCAGATTCTTTTATTGATTTTTAAGAAAACCAATGTTGTTAATTTGACCACATAAGCAAAACTTTTTATCTTATTTTGCCAGTTTTCAAATAATTTATCATACTTGTTAAAGAAGTTTGGGAGCTGTAACAGCCACAGTAGATACACACACACACACACACACACACACACACACACACACACACACACACACACACACACACATGCACACACTTGATCTTAGCCAAAAGGCCGATATGACTTGACAATAGGATGCACATGCTTAGATCAATAGCCTTAACTAAATACTTCCTCATGAGGGCTTGGGTAGACTACTAATTGTAAATAAACTGCAGCATTTGTATGTGGAATCTGATCCAAATTGGAATGCTGTCTGACTACTCTTTAGGAAGGTATGTTATGGTTGGGAAAAGGAAGTGCTCTCTATTTCACAAATTAAGTCAACATTATCATCCAACACAAAATACAGCAAATGTATTATAAACAAAAGAGAGTTTGTCAAAAAAAACCAAGCTTGAAGTTCTGCAGTTCAGACTTGCAGGTTCCAAATATAAACATAAATGTTACAGGTAGCAATAAGTTTCAGGAAATTCTTCACACTCAGCGACTTGTACATTTCTGCAGATAGTCAATTCCCACTAATATTTAAATGTAAAGATTCATGGTATAAATGCAGACAAAGGCTAACAGACAGTTGAAGTATAAAATGCAAAAATGGAGTTCATCCTACAGACTATAAGCATACCTGTCATGTTCACATTCTATAAAATCTAATGAGAATTCAGTTGGATCACCATATCCAGCTGTGCAGGTGATTCTACTATAGAAGAATGATGGTGAACAGAGCAAGAAGAGAGTCAGAAAGTCAAGCGTGATCTGATACAACATTATGTCAAAGTTCATATAATTAAGGTGGTCTTAGCTAAAAGCCATACTGGGCAAGTCCTCCCAGGTGTTGCAGATGCACGCTCTACAGTTTGCATTGAAGCTGAAGGATTATAGTGCAGTTCAGAATACAGTTGTCCATGTACTATTCCAAATATATATATATATATATATATATATATATATATATATATATATGTATATAGGCGGCCACAGTGGTTAGCATTGTCGCCTCACAGCAAGAGGTTCTCCGGTTCAATTCTCGGCTGGGGTGCCTTCTGTGTGGAGTCTGCATGTCCTCCCTGTGGTCGTGTGGGTTTCCTCCAGGTGCTCCGGTTTCCTCCCACATCCCAAAGACATGCTGTAGGTGGATTGGACACTCCAAATTGGCCCTAGGTGTGAGTGTGTGTGTGTGTGTGTGTGTGTGTGTGTGTGTGTGTGTGTGTGTGTGTGTGTGTGTGTGTGTGCCTTCTGTGGAAGGTTGGGTGCCGGGCTGGCAACCTGACACTGTAAAACTCCACTGCCAATCATGAGCGGACAGGTGATCCGCTGTGGCGACCCCTAACTGGGAAATGCCAAAAGAAGAAGATATATATATATATATATATATATATATATATATATATATATATATATATATATATATATATATATATGTTTAATCTTAAGCAGTATATAAAATCTGCATGAGGTTAGGCAATGCAGGGTTTACCCATAGCTGGAAATGTTTAATCACAAGGGTGACCAAACAACATAAAATGGTATATATAGCATCTGTACATTAACATCATGTAAAATATTCTTGACTTTCTAAAATAATATATTGTATTATAAAACTTCATTTTCATTCTTTCTCTCTCCAATAAGTGCACTCTTCAGCGATATCTTAGCAATGTATATGTTCATGTATGTGAAGAAGCTTGCGCTGAACATCACTTCGAGTACAGTTGGTGCCTCGTTTTTTTTGCCTTCCATTAAGGAGATAAAAGTATACATTTACCAAGCTGTTTATATCAGGATATGTGCATATGGATAAGGTAATTTGAGTAATTCTAAATATTTTCTTTTAATTTCAGGTATATTGTTTTTCTGTAAGGACATGTGATTGTATGAGAGGATGAACATTTCGCTTTACATTATGTAACTTGATGGAATTAGTTTCACCAACTGTTAATTTAAAGATCTGCATAGAAAATGTCTTCTGTAGATTTTTTCATTCCTACAGTCACAACAGTTTTTCTTTGTTTACTGTTATTGTTAAGTCAGACTTTTTCCAGTGGGCGTTGCTTGATTTACAGTGAACATGTAAAGGTAAACTTGAACATTATGTGTGTGTGTGTGTGTGTGTGTGTGTGTGTGTGTGTGTGTGTGTGTGTGTGTGTGTGTGTGTGTGCGTGCATGTGCGTGTGTGTGCCATATGATTTAGGATTTGTTGGTCACATGCCATTCTTTGTGGTAGAGAATCCCCACTTATAAAACACTGCAGTGGAGTTTTCTGAGGAGAGACTGCAGCTCTTTCATATTTTGCTATCAGTCTCTAGGGTTTGCTCTCCCCTTATTTGTTCAGTGACAGTGGATAATGAGTTTCTGTGTAATGGTGGAATTGTATGTGTACCTTCCACTGGATATCCTACATGCATATCCGGCCTTAGGCATAGGCCAACTAGGTGGCCGCCTAGGGTGTTGCTTTAGTAGGGGTACTTTTCCAGTATTTATTTGGTGTAGGTAGACCAGGATGATGGCACTGGGTGATGTGGTGGGGGGTGCTGTGGTGCCCTTTTGCCTAGGGCACCAGTTGACCTAAGGCCGCTCCTGCCTACATGATGTAGAGTCATATAGTTTTGTGAACATTTTAGGCTTGATTTCATTTCATCATTGTCTGAATTTTCCTGCTGCATTTTTTGTCATTATTTCTCTGTTTTAAAATTGATCATGCTAATTATTTAGTTTTATATGCTCTTATTATCATTTGAGTTTGTACTTGTGTATTGGCAAGATATATTACATTTCACTGGATAATGATTTGGATCAATTTAGCTATAATTTTAAAATGGGTTAACCCATCTAAACATGGTTGAAGACTGTGGTGCCATTTATTCCACTTTAGTTTTGGTTGCTAATGGAATAATAAGGATAAAATAAATGGTCATGAGGTATACAATCAATGGACCGTTATTGTACAAGATAATTTCTTCCATGTCTAATGATCTTGTTATTTCACAGTACTTCTCCCTTAGTAAACATTTATCCTTTTCTGCTTTGTCTAAACAAACCACATTACCAAACTAGAAAGGACAGAGATTTCTACCTAAGAAAATCAAGGGTCTTAAACCCCTCAGTTTCTATGACAGATTGTTCTTGTATTCTGAGGTCTATTTGCTCGCCATGAATTGAACAGACGTGATTGATGTCTTATACTTTAAAAAGCCTAGCAGCATCAGAAACACCCATATCAAAGGCCCTAATCTATACAAATATATTAGCAAAATGCACTCAGGATGTAAGTTCATAACCCAACCCATTCCTGACCTATAGAACAAACTTCCTCGATGTATCAAACATAGCAGTACTATGACCATAATAAAAGCCACCTTACATGAATAGCTTGGTAACAGCAAATTTACCCCAAGATTTCCTGTATGCCCTTCTTAGATAATGGAGGTAAGTTTTATTAGTGTACTTTTATTTTCAGTGTTTAAGGGCTAGGTGTCACATGACATCAGTGACTGCTTTCCTGATAGTTGCCTATGTTCCTATGATGATGCATTGTGGGACAAGGAGAAGCCAAGTGGTATCATCTAGCGCTGGAGATGGTTATTGCTGTTTGCAAGCTGAAGTGCCATGACTAGTTGGCCATAGTTCCCTCCATGGTAGAATCAGTATCGTAGGTGAGGCAGACAATGAGGTCAAGAGCCTACTCAAATTTCCATTCTTTATTTAATTTTGTATTTATTTTCCTGTTTCACCTTTGATGCCCATAACTGTAGCATCATGAAACTTAGTAAGATGGACATATTAATTCATCCATTCATTCATTCATTCATTAGCTGATATCACTTTATACTACATAAAATTGTGTAGAAAACGGAACACATTTGTATAAGCAATGGATGCAAGGCAGAGTGCCATTTCTGAATGGGATGCCAGACCATTAGTGGGCTCATGCACAGACTCACTCACATACCACACATGCACATATGAGCAGTTTATTCCTTGGGGTTTAGGAGAAAATCAGTTGTATCTTCTTAACACTGCCGCAAGCATTATTTATACAACTATTTACAAATTAAACCCCACAAAAACACATAGAGCATACTGAAATTATACAAAATGCATCATAGCCAGGAAACAAACAGGAAAACCAAGGGCTGTTGTTATTTTAAAATAGATAAATAAATCATAAAAGATTATACAATTACTGGAGCTCTAGATACAACATTAGTTAACAATTTAAACTCTGAGCATTGTATATCTATCAGTCTCATGAAAGTATATTTTGTGACCCATTAAATTTTAAAGAAGCTGTGTAGTCACGCCAAGAGATCAGTGTATCATTTTACACCTCACTGTTCCAACTTATTATTTCATACAATACCAGCTTTGATGGCACATAGGGATAAAGCCCAAACCATAACCATGGTGATCTCAGTATGATTAGCAAGTCAGCAGTAGGCTGGAGTTTGTATGGCGAGGGGCAGGAATAATGAGTTGCTGACTGCTGAACTTTCTCAACGGTGTGAGACATAAGAGTTCTGCTTGAGAGGGTGGTCTATTCATTGGAGCCCTGTTGGATAACTGGGACTTGCAGCAGGCACCAGGATGAACATGCAGATTGACTAGACTAGAGTATAGTAATAGTCCTTAGGCCTAAGGTGGAAATGCATGTAGAAGTAGTTTCCAAGCTTATGTGCCTTTGTGGAAGATATCACTTACTGGTGAATCTGGGCATTGGCACCCCATATATGCCTGCAATTGGATGCTAGAGGCAGCTCGGGGGAACCATGCAGCAGTGAAGGCATGAAAACATGTCCTACCCACAAATAAAATAATGATAAAACTGTAATTGAATGAAGTTCCCCATTCTGCAATCTTCAAATAAGCCAGTGAAACACCTTGAAAAGTTATGAGTTCCCTACTAGAAAAATCAAAGGATGGAAAACCTGAACTATTCAGAAATGCTTTATGGATTATCATTATATACTGCTTTTATGCAGGTTGCTTAGAACTGACCCCTTTCTGGTCCATAAGACCATGTCTGATCTTTTTTCTAGGTGAAAGGCTGTGCATTATTCACACCACCATAAAACATAACACCATAACAGGAAATCAAATTGTAAAAATAAGTATCAGTAATAAAAAAAAAAGGTACTTGCATATTATCGCAACTAGATTTTTGTGATAATACCGCTTGCTTCCCCGTATGTGAATGTAACCAGAAATGTATGCAGAATCACACAGGCAATGTTATCTTTAAAAAAAAAAAAACACTTTGTTGAGGTAGGAACAGTGTAGTATTTGAAAAATGACTGTTTGTTTGCACCTATGCCATTTTCCGACATCATGTCAGTCATACTACGTTTCCAAGTCCTGTTGTGTGTGCACGCAACACAGCAGAAGTATGTGAAATGGAGAAATTACTCTGAATCACAATCACAGTGCAACCTCACTGAATGTAAACAGTTTTGAACAAACTACTGTGTTTCTTTGTGGCTTGGCCAAAAGCCAATCCTGAAAAGACATAAAGTGACAGCAAAGATATGTTCTCCTTTCAAGCGATGACATTTTGTGGCCAGATGCAAAGAGCCACATCTGCAGCATATTGCCTTCCCCAGAACTAGCAGCCCAAAAGGGGTGAAAAGCAACTGACAGTTCCCACATCATCCAAAAAGGGGGGAAATGCGACATCTATATATGTGATTTATTTATCATTAAACACACATCATAGGGGATAACAGTTGGGGGGGGGGGTGACACTGCTGTTTTACAACCAACTTCCAGAGCCAGCCAGCCAGTACATACAGCTCGGGTCATGTCAACTCTGATTTGCAGGACAGTGCAAAAAGACTGGCAGGTTATACTGTAAACTGTCCCAAATCATGACATTAAGGACAAGGACTTGTTTGTCCATAATGTCAAGAATTATCAGAGATTTGGAAGCTGATTGTGAGAGACTCTCACAAATCTGGTATGTATGACCATTCTTTGATGGCATTGGCTGACAAAGAACGTTCAGTGGGCAGCCTTGCCAAGAAGCAACTCGCTGCCAGTAAAGAGCACGAAGAAGCAGTATGTTTTGTAGGTTTTTTCTTTTTTTTTTTTTTTTCTTTTGTAGTTTTGCTAAAGAAAACATATTGTTTTCCATTTTAACCAGATAAACAGACATATTTACTGATACTGATCGGGAAGCAAGCCGTATTATCACAAAAATCTGGTTGCGATAATATGTAAGTACCGAAAAAAAAAATGTAACAGACTATGGGCAGCACCTTCCAACATTAGATTATAAAGTTCCATCTTACGAACAAAAGATGTCAGCCATTAAATTAATAAGAAAATATCTATATACTATAGCACTTTGTGTTGGTTTTTACTATATGTCAAAACACAAGTGACAAAGATTTGTAAATAGTTGTATAAATAATGCTTGCGGCAGTGTTATGAAGATACCACTGAAAATAAAGTGATGTTTCCCTAAGAGAAGTACGTGGTTCCATTTACGTTGAATTTAGTTCTTTGAGAACAGCTTTGTTAATGAGCTAGTGAATGTAACATAGAAAGAGGAGCAAAAGAAAGCAATCCAGAGAGCATTTGTCCCTTGCGAAAAGGGAGTGTGTCCAGTGCAGCAGCTCTGGGAATAACAAAATCCTCCACATTGAAGGAAGACTGTGATTGTCCTTACCAGAGGAATCTGCAAAGAGCTGCCAGCACAGGCTGTCTTTCAAAGGTACAAGACTGAGTTAAAGGTACTTTTTGTACATTTAAACTGCAAGACTTTGTTTTACATTGAAGAATGCACAATATTTTCATTTGTATGCAATAAACTGCATTTTTATAATGCCTGTTGGTCTCAGGTGCTTTATAATACTCTGCAATTGTCAAGAATTTCACAGAATGTCCAATTTTTGCCTCATATTTTTAGTGGCAACTCCAGGCTCCTTTTCTTACTGAGGCACAGCATGGTTCTGTAGCTGGCTGGTGGGACATGTGAAGACAAAAAAGTCTGTACTAAAAGTACATTTCTTTACAAGGAACATAACCCTGCAACTAAATGAAACATTAAACTTATCTTTCTCAGAATAATTCCATGACTCTCAGCTTCTACAGAATTTACCTAACCACTGATTCCAGCTATAAGTAGACAAACATTCTATCCTACTAGATTGCCCAACAAGCCTTTCAGAACCTTGGATTTTCTCGATATACATTTAACCTCCACCCATAATTTAAAAACTCTTCAGTCCCTTTATGATCAGTGATATCCGTAAATCCTTCTCTTAACCACCGCCAACAGACAAGAGGAAGCTTTACCTCTCATCTGTTTTGATTTATGTTCAGCTATGTTAAAAGACATCAACCTCTTGCTTAAATGCATTTTGGAATAAATAACAAAATAGAATGCTCAAAGCATTTTTCCAAAAATGCAAGTCAAACTGACGGACCAATAATTCTCAACTGTAGAGCAAAACTGATACTTAGGTATAGGGACCACAACTGCTTCTTTCTTTCTAAGTATGTGCCATGTAACCATCTTCCAGGGCTCTTTGATACGAATCAATAAAGAATGTAGTCAGATTAACAAATATGACCCTCAGGGAAAAAAAAAAACATTTGCCTATTAGGACCTGCAGAAGAATTCAACTTAATGAATTTAGTGCTTTGGTAATGATATGTACTGGTATAACTAGGTGTTCTCCTTTAAATCATTGAGGACTGAAGTCACAAAAATAATGACATATATTTGAGTTTCAGACTTCATATCCTTCAGAAAATATAGATTAATGCAAAATGTGTTATTCTAACAATTTTTTTTTAAGTTTATAAGAGCAATATTTAAAAGCTATCCCTGATTTCTGGCCTTTTTCTTCCCATTACAGAATTTTTGCCATTGTCCATAATTCTTGCATTAGGAGGTTGAGATGCATGCTTTAACCCTCCACATTATGCACTTTGTAAGCAGAAAATATCAACATGGGGTTACAGCAATCAATCCTCTTAGAGGCCAAGAGGCTATAGGCTTAGCAAACAAACTTCTAAATCTATGAATCTCTCAACATTAGGTTATTAACTCCAGCTTAGATTATTTAACTGCTTTTTCTTTTTTTGTTTGACCAAAAACATAAAAGAAAATAAGTTGCACCATGTATGCTATGTACAGAATAATCATTAACCGGATAAATAGAACTCCCTAGTAGTAATAAAGCACTAGTGAAAATGTCAAACTGAAAAAAAAAATCATATCATAAACAAAGAATAAAATAAATTCTGTCCTAATGACTTTTATGCTGTGTGGGCCTACATGCTGGTATTCAAGTCTGTGTACATGAAACTGATCCTGCCCCTTAAGGACTATGTATGAAGCATCTGTGTGCACAGCAGGTTAGAGGAATGATCAGTCCACTTCACTACAAACATGAGCAGGCTTGTGCGACACTGATTCTAGAATCTGATTAGAATGTTAGCTAGACACTTACAGAAACCAACACAAAAGAATGCTGCTACTACTATAGGATAGATTGATGCTGAAAGATACAGGACTGCTCTTCCTGCTTGCTTCTTCTGCTGTTTTGCTTTCCAGTTGCATCCTCCCCTCACTTCCTAGCTGGCAGAATTAAAGTAATTATTTTATTTTGTGCTATGTAACTTCCTGTACCAGTGTAGTTACATGTTTGTTTAACTTGGCCCAGCTTCTGAACTTCACTTCCTGATTGTAGAAACAATTAATTAATCATAGAACTGACTATCTGTGGTCTGTAAGCAGTGCACTACTGTACAAGCAGCTGCAGAATGAGGCAGGTGTCTGTCTGTCTGTAATGAACTCCAAAGTTTCATTTCCATATGTCAAGCTCTGCATAGTCATGGTGTGTTTTTGGGACTGAGCTATGACTCGCTAAGTCAGTCTTCAGAGTGTGTGTGTGTGTGTGTGTGTGTGTGTGTGTGTGTGTGTGTGTGTGTGTGTGTGTGTGTGTATGTTTGTGTGTGTGTATCCTCTGAAAGAATGGCATCCCATCCAGCAAACTTTCTCTGACTTACACCCATGAATTCTTAGGATAGGCTAATGCATAAGATATCAACTGTAAGCCTCCATTAAATTGCCACAGCTTCCATCTGCATTATCTGAATAACTCATAGATTGCCAGTCATTCAGACCAATAGTCTTAAGCTACCATCTGATAAGTAAACTTAAACTCAGTGAGTTTTAGAATGGTAGTTAACATGAAAAGAATGAGCTCTCCTGCACATTACAGCCGAGTGCGCCTCCAGGTGTATCTGCAGTTACCTCCTACTGCGCTTCTAGGCGTCAAATAATTATTGTTCATATCTGGACTAATAATTCCAAAACCATGCTACATACAATGTATCAGAATATTTTATCTTGAAGCATACATGATGTTAAACTCAGTTTTACTGATATTTGACCTCTGTCAATGAGTATTTCTTAGAATTGTAAGGCAGTAAATTAGTTTTTTAAAGGCTAAAGCCGCACCCACTGGGAGTTAAAGGTGCATTCTTAAAACAGCTCTACTGGAGAGAAGGAGTTAAAGTGGCCACATAAGCTGAAATGTACAGTAGCCAAAGGAAATGGGGAACTCCTATAGATTCTGTTACTCGCTTTTTGTATACATTTTCTTCAATTCTTAGATTCATCTTTAAGTTATTTCTTGTTCTGCTTAATGAATAGTGGTACTATCAGATTAGAGAGACAGCAGTAGCTGCTAAACTATGGATTTCATTTTATTATGGCTTTTATGGTATTTTGGAAAGAAAATGTAGTGAGCATATATTGCATTTATAGGCATGTTTTGGCATTCTTCATTATTTAAATAAATATTGGAATTAAGGTAGAAAATGTGAGGGTTATATAAATTACTATGTTGGGGCCATAAATTCAGGAAGATAACTGATGGAAGGCTGTGAGCGAAAATCACCATGAATATATTACGATAACTGACAGGAGACTGTGAGTAATAAAAAAAAAATCCCTGCATGTTCGCTCTTGAAAATGACTATCAGCTATTCCCAAGGCTTCTCTTTTATCCACTAGATCTACCAAACCTAGGTTAGCCATCCTTGGATTAACTCTGACTTATGCTTGGGGCCTGTAAGGAAATCAATACTGCCTGAAGCTCTATCATGTTGCTGCTGCCAGAGACAGAGAGTTTTTCTAAGAAGCCAAACCTGCATTCACCTGCACTGTCCTAGAGAAAGGCATGCAATGGGATGCACAGGCACACCATCCACACCTTTGTATATGTTTCAGCCACAGCACTACCTCCTGCCATGGACAACACCCTCTGAATACCCCCGGCCTACTCTAAGGGTCATCAACAAAGGTGCATCTGAGGGATGTCTAACAGTGTATGTAGGGGGGGGGACCTTTGCTAAAGGGATGCATGTGCTGCTATGGAGAGCACTAGAGCAGACAGTACTAGCACAACATTGTTCAATTTGAGGACATTGTAATGAGGTCCTTCGCACTGCAGCCATACTTAACTCTGAATCTAATTTTCTCACCATCATGCTAATTGACCATCCTGCACTGTGTGATTAGCATGAGTGGTGAGGATTTTAGTGAATCCTAGGCAAGTCCTTGTTTCTCTTCCTGTCACCAATATTGAAAGATTCAGGTCTCATGGATATATTTTATTTCTTAACAAGGTAACCTTTTTCATTGGATGACCCAGGAGCATTGTCTAGTTAAATGACTTGTTCATATTCATCCATTAGGTAAATGCAGGCTGAGGGATACAAACTCTGGACTATAGGGTGAAATCCTGTTAGAAGCTCATACCCATAATCATCTGTGCTAAACAGTTAACTATACATATATAAAAAAATTTCAAGTTGAAGTGAAGGACTTGTTCAGTGTAGTACAGTATCTTCTACCTGTCTGTTTAAAGTACTGAGTGCGAAATTAAGTTTAGAAATTCCATTTTATAGCATTGTATTCCTTTAGAAAAAAAATATTTCTTTTCAAACACTTTTACGATGGATCAGTGATTTTCACTCATCTTTTTGTTTTTGGAAAAGAGCATCTTCATTTTAGTGCTTATAGAAATAAAAAATATACTCCTAGATAATGTGATCTGTGTGTTGGCACATTTAAAATACCCCTCCCTAAAATAAAATACAGCTCTGTAAGTGGTTGACTAGAAGTAACGATTACTCATTTCATTCAAATCAGCTGACCACTACCCCTCGTATGTGCCCTAGAGCTCTCTGTTAGTACTATGCGTGTCTACATGAGAAGGGTCCTTATGATGTATTGTTGTCTATATTGTGTTTAAAAACAAATTATTTAAACAAAGTCATTAATGTCAAGACAATTACTTACAATAACAAACTCAAGGCCAGTCCTTTCCTGTTTTGAAACTTCAGAGGTGGGGAAACAGTACATGGCCAAATGATGTTTCCTAATTAAAACAACAAGAAGTAATGAGATAAATGTTGGTCAGTTGTCAGCACTGCAGTTAATTTTGTGGGCAATTGAACATTAAATTGTAATTACCGTCCTGTAATTTATGTGGGATCCATTTCGGATGCTAACTTGACGACACTGGCACATAAGGCAGTTGTGTTAAACTAATTTGTCTAAATTGTCACTTTGTTCTAATGCTTTACTCATGCATTTAATGTCAGTGCCATGTCTATGACTACAGCCAAAGCTCTCTTAATTTCATTCCATTTTCATGTCACCTTAATATTCCTTGTTAGTATATTTTATAGCCTACATCTTGTGGCTCTCTTTTCTTTATAGCAGGTTAATGGTATTTATGCAAACAAGTTTAAATGTTCTATTATCTTCTCTTCTTATACACAAAATGTCTGTCACATTATCTCCCAGTCTGTTATCATCAAGCATGTACTACATTATCTTCTGTCTAAATGCCTGTATTTCTGTGTCTCTAGTTATGTATATCTCTATGTCTGTCTGTCTGTTTATCTAGCTTTCTATCTAAAGTGTGTGTGTGTGCGTGTGTTACTTTTCTCCCAATCCAGAATTATTAAGCATACACATATGTTAATCATTGCTCATATATGTGTTTCTGTCTGTCTGTATATATCTATCCATTTGTGTATCTCTCTCTCTCTCTCTCTCTCTCTATATATATATATATATATATATATATATATATATACATATGTATATATAAAACTATCATCAAACATACAGTTATCTTATTCCGTGGTCATATATGTATATTTGTACATTTGTTTGATATCTGTCAGACTATCTATCTGGCAGTCAGCCTTGTCTCCTCCAGCTACCCTTCCACTGATGTATTCCTCTTGCTGAGAGCCCTACAGCTCACTTATTTCACTCAGGCTTGACAGTAGACTTGGAGTGTGACCATCGGCCTTGATGGAATTTCAGGTTTTGCGGGAACTGCAGGTTTTGCTTTAAGCCTAATCCATACTGTATATGCCTGGCAAACAGCACATGGTTTGGTGTGCAAACATATTAACAAGAACATGCCTCCTGCTTCTGCAATTGACATAACTCCTCAAGACAGACCTGTCTCCCTTGAAGTCATAACTCCTATTTAGACTCCAGTTTCTAATATGGGACCATACATCCTAGGCAGATGTCCCATACTTCCACCAAAGAGAGTTGAGACTACTAAGTCATGCGAAGCATCTTCCCCCCAGCCCCAATGCCCATTCCAACAGATAACCAATTCTGTAATAAAATAAAGACTTCACATTCAGGCTTTTATCTTCCTACACTATTGGAGTTGGCTGCAATAATACATATTTTACCATAAGTTTGTGTAATGGGTTTTGCATTGTATGTATATGGGTATGTGTGTATATGTAAATGTGTGTGTGTGTGTGTGTGTGTGTGTGTGTGTGTGTGTGTGTGTGTGTGTGTGTGTGTGTGTTTGTGTGCATGTGTATGTGTGTGCATTTCTGTTACTTTGTGAATCACATATGTGTTTGAACGTGTGTGTCAACCTGTGCATATGTATTTGCATGTGTGTGTGTGTGTGTGTGTGTGTGTGTGTGTGTGTGTGTGTGTCCGCATGTGTCTTGAGTTGCATGTTGGAGAAATGTTATCAGCTGGCACATGATAAATCAGTAAGTACTGAAGTTCCTTTAGCTGAATGAAACTCTCAAACTGCAGTTACAGAAACAGGATTCTAAGCTTTCCTTTGATGTACCATCATTTGTCTTGTAAGCAGTGCTGCAGTTTTGCACATGAGCAGTAAGCATGCTTTTTGCAGATGTCATGTTTTCCTGCCACTAAAAGCATATCCTGATTTTCTTTCTAGGGCATTGCTACTCACACAAATTACATTTTGTCCCCATGCGTGGCAGTTTTAATGTTGTTCACAAAATGGTTTACCCTTAAAAAATATGGACTTTAAAAGATCTCATGTCAGTTATTTCAATTTTTAATCAGATGCATTGTCTGTGAACAAAATTACTGATTAGTTTAGATTATTCCCAATAAACCTCTATTAACACTAAATGATAATATTTATAAGACACTTGGCATAACACAGCCATAACTCAGGTTCAGGCTAATAACATTTTTTTTTTGATTTTCAGGTTGTTTTGGATAACATGAAGAGAAAATGCAAATGTCATGGAACGTCTGGAAGCTGTCAGTTGAAGACATGTTGGCAGGTGACTCCAGATTTTCGGCAAGTTGGTTCTGTCCTGAAGGATCGATTTCATGTAGCAACATTGATAAAGGCTCACAACAGAAATACAGGGCAGGTGGAACAAGCTCATCCACCCCACAGGAGGCGGGCAAGCATTAATGGTCTCATCTATTTTGAGAAGTCACCAGATTTTTGTGAGAAAGAAACAGAATCAGACTCCAATGGAACACAAGGGAGAATCTGCAACAAAACCAGTCCAGGAATGGACAACTGTGAAAGCCTTTGCTGTGGGAGGGGACATAACATTCTGAGACAGACACGGACTGAAAGATGTAACTGTAAATTTCACTGGTGTTGCTATGTTGTATGTGAGGAATGTCGAATCACAGAATGGGTCAGTGTATGCAAATAAAGCCTTATCTACAAGCTGAAGGACAGCTCAGTTCTGTTTTGGCAAGATTTGCCCAAGATCCTAACTAATGATTTTTTTCATTAGATTAAACTGAGAAATGCAGCAAATCAGATCATAAAAGTACCCAGACAAGAAAAAGATATTTAGAAAGCAGTACTCAGTGAATGACATTTTCAACAGACAGAAAGAAGAGGAAACCACTATGATCATTTAAGCACCAGCTTAATGTGTGGTAAATCTGAGAAAACCAATTTATATTGTAAAGACAAAATGCTTTGGCGTTCTAGACAAATTAAACACATAAGAAGCAGTGACACTATCAATACAAATAACACAATATATGATTTCCACTTGCTTGATACCTTCATGATAATAGGTGTATTTAAAGGCAGCTTTTGGGGGTTAACACTCAGGCATATATGCACTTCTAAAACGGCACTGTTTGTACTTGCAAGAAGAAAAAAAGAAAAAAGTAAAACATCGGCTTGACTCTGAGATATGTAATGTCAGGATTTGCTAATCAGGCTATTGTAGTTCTGATTTCATTCTGTGAATTAAAACTGTGCAAGTCTGATTGCATGACTAAGTGTGTATAATAAAACCAGTCCCATGAAAATGCACGTCTTGCACATTGCAAATCTAAATTACATTCAGCTTCTGGAATTATCTGATTTATGTACTAGCCTCATTATACATATTTGTTGAGTAAGCCTGTGCAATCATTGTACTCATGTAAAACTACGATACAGAAAATTCCCAAATGCCAGGAGTTATCTTATAATCAAGCCATTTCCAGATTCCAGTATTTTTAACTAAAAATATGGGTAACTTTTCCATGAAAGTACAGTATTACATGCAGTGGTTATTTCTTTTGTTTCATCAATTATACTGAGTTCCTTGCACACTGACTCATGGTCCCTCACAATACTGTTACTAACCTAGGAGTGCAACAATAAGTGCTCTGGACCGTGAGACATGATCATATGTCTGACATGCATTACAGACAGTTGTTTGATGTATGTCAGACAAATACAGACAAAGGGGCTTGCACTTGCTGAAAGAAACTGTCAATGAACAAGACAAGAACTTGGGCTTTCTTGACTGAGTTAAATATATAAGACAGATAAATACAGTTACACATTGAGGATGTAACTAGAAACCCTGAAGGATGCCTCAAATGGAATAATCTGTGGAAAATATATTATTTGAATTTCATCAAAGATGTGTTTTTTATTGTTTGTAACTTATTTTATTATTGTGAATAAGTAAATTGTAGAAATGATATTAATAGTTTCCTCATTTGCAGTTAATGAGAATGTGTCATCTTTTAGCATATGTAAGTTTGATGGCTCAGTGCAGTATCCATGCCAGAAAAGAATACACCTGATAAAGAACTTTAAGTCACTGAAATACATTGCCTTCCAGTGTGCATAAAGCACATCTTCCTTTTCTTTCCTTTTCTTTTCTTTTTGTTTCTTCCAGGATCTTCATATGTTAATTTAGATTTCTATTCTTCTGATAAATATTACTAAATCAGTGTCCATCAGAGGGGCCTGATTATAGCAGCAGTAATAAGGAAGCATTAATAATATGTGATCACTCCCATGTACGTGATCTATGAATTTTTCCTAAATACACATGCTGAAAATACAGTTCTACATTCTGAAAGAATGCTGAGTCTTACTTAAACATTCAGTATTGTTAATATGTCTTACAACGAAGCTATCAATGATGCATCATGTTCTGTAGCAAGTAAAGTATTCTTCATTTTACCTTAAAGAAAGGGTTTAATTGTTTAGTGCTGTTATTTTCAGCATAATTTATTTATTGATTTACAGTAGTCCTATATCATGACTGGAAAAACTACAGAAAAGACTAGCCAAGGGTATCCCTCTAGTCAAAATCCAATACTGCTTAAAATATCATTATGTGTACATGGCTAACATGGCAGAATGAAACTTGCATAAGTACACCATTATTCTGGGTATCCTAATGAAGATACGTGAAAAAACATAGCATTTTTTTAATACCTGTGAGGGTAGTTGTAACTTTTTCATACTGTCACCAAATATGGAGTTGTTTCCTGTGAAAACAGCTGACTTTGATCATGTAGGCAAAGAGGATGCAGTAAATACAGATTAACAAATTCACGTGTTTGTCTAGATCTGATATAGTTTTAGTAGAATCATCTGTGTGTTACTTTAAAATCTTTCAGCAATATCTGAAAGTAGTGATTGTACCCAATATGATAAAGATATCTGGAAAAATGCTGTACTGCAAATATATAATGAATAAAGACATATGTCCAGGAAAGAAAACAGTTTCCAGATAAAACTAAACTAAACTATAATAGAATAAAATAAAATAATAAATAAATAAATAACACTGAAAGAAAACACAGAAAAATGTCATGATGTCACTCCTTAAGTTTTGAAACAGAAGCATGTGGTATGTATAAACATATAATATTCTGTTCTAACATAACAAAGTTTTAGTCCCAGAAAAACATACAGTAATAGATACTATTCTGTATTATTCTTACAGCCATGACATTTATAAATGATGCACCTTGACTACAGAAGCATGCCTTTGCTGCATGAAGTATACGAAGAATGTTTTGTAGCTTACTCTACTAAGATGTTGCATGTCTGAGACTTTCTTTTTCAGTTTTTCTCCACACTCTTCTTTTATTTAATCTTACCTTTCATTTGGAAAAGCACTAGTGTGAAAAATATAACTTGCAACCAGCTCTGTTAACATTTAACTACTTTTAAAGCTCAAGAAAAGAATCCCTATGGATCTTGCTATCAGCTCTATTTGCTATATTCAGGGTAATTTCATTGTTCATCACTATATCAGGTTACACTTCCTGCAGTGATGCAGCTTGTCAGTCAGTATTACTACAAGCCCTCATCTAAAACAATAACTCCATGAGGTATTACTTTCAATTATTATACAATAGTTTACATGAAACCTACAAGGCATTCAGAGGACATGAACATGTGTCTCCCCCCACACCCCCCTTTTCAGTTTCCTGGCACCAGATAAGGTTTAAGATGGTTGTGTACGGATCAGCTAGGTGTTGATTTTTTTTTTCTGTGCAGCATCCTTATGCTATTCTTTGGTACACAATTGACATGATTCATTAAACCTCATCTGCATTGATATCCGCAGCTGCTTTGAAGGCTGCAGTTTGCTCTTAATATACCAATCTGTGATGTCAGTAGGGTGCTCCATGCACCATCCTTGAATCCCGAGTTGTCTCCCTCCATGGTTGCAATGCACAATGCCTTTGCAAGCTTGTTAACAGATACTTGCTTGCAGATTTTCTAGCCCCCATCTCCTACTGTCTGCTTTTTAAACACAAGACTCTAGTGAAGTAGCAAAATAGTATGTTTTCAGGTAAGTGTCTGTGGACCTGAGTGTGTATCGTCTATAGCCTACATTGCAATTGCAATGTGATTACTCGTAGGTGATCAGCAAATGTTATGATGTAAGTATATGTCAGTTTAACAATTTCTCATTCTATTTAACAGCTTACAACTATTTTACTGCATGAAACTAACAACAAGTTATATGAAAAGACAAAATGGATCTATATTAGTTCATCGAAAACTAACTTTAGCAAATGGCCGTTCATCGAACAATAAATCAACAAATGGCTGTTCATCAAATGTTCACATCAGCAAACGTTTTTCAC